>NW_027112940.1:432073-482696 GCF_000696795.3 Halyomorpha halys | reverse complement strand
TAACATTGTGTATAGTTAGGGGTGTCTTTGGGTTTGATCCTAGGTACGCCCTTAATCGGAAAATGATGAAGACCCTAATTGGTTCTAATTTTTATTTTATGGTTTTATGTACAAAGATATCAATCTTAATGACAAGTTTGGTGTTTTAAAATGCAATCTCTATCATGGAAATTCACTATTGTTTTTATAAAGTTCATAACTGCCACAGATGGACCTATTTGTTCATTAATACAACAAATTGGTAAGACTTGATAATTGTCAGCAATATGTTTAATTACTTGACCAAGATGTAGAAGCATATTAAAGGAATAAATCTCGACCAGACTAGGAACCTCACTTAAGAAAATAATTTTTAATTGTTTACTTGGGTAGCAATTCCATCCTCGCCCTTCAAATATATGACCATTTTTTAGGTAAAAATGTGGTTCATCTGGAAGAACTCGGATTATATCAATACAGGTATCAACATCAGCACAATCAACTTGCATAGAATCAATGACTATGACCTCAGATATCACTGTGTCAGATGGTGGACATGCTGTCAAGTCCATATTTTCTCTGTCATAATACCAGTCCAATGGAACATATAATTCATCAGAAGTATCTTCAAAATTATCTTCACCATGTGCTTGAAAGATACACACGAATATCAAGTAGATAACTAATAGAAGGACTGCTATTCCACCAATTGCAATGAAGCATCCTCGTATGTATCTTCGACTTCTATTTAAATTATTTGGTTGTGGAAGATATAGATTCAGATTTGAGGTGATAAATTTAGGGCCTATGTGCGTATTTGGGCTCTTGACCACTTTTATTTGGTTTATATTGTAAGGAGTAGTGCTTAAAACCTGATTATTGCAATATGTCACATTTTGGTTACAAATGGATAATTGCACACAATGCTGATCTGAAAGCATAAAAATACCCATGTATATTTTCAATTTTAAAAAAGTAATAACAAATACATCTTTTAACTATGAATGATATATATATATATACTAAATACTAAATTCATTTAAGAGAGTTAATTAAAGATCATACCATAAAATAATCCATATATTTACGATAAATATAATTGTTTCACTAGGCACTAAGAGCAGTTAATGATGACTTTAATCTAGAAAAGTTCATTATTTATTATTAGGAACTGAGGTGTTGATTATGAAAGAGACTAATTTATTATTATAAAGATATATATGACATTGTGTTTGAACCATCAAAACAAACATGGTATCAACAAACATCAGTAAGTTAAAATAATGTAGAAGTATCAAGCATAAGATAATAACCAGTAATAATAATGAATTGTTTTAAAATATAAATAATTTCTCATCAACAAATGGGCATATTTCACTTTACCAAATAAAAGTATGAGAAATATCAATAATACATATTTGTGTATTTTAATTATTATAGTCAATATATATCAGAAATATATTATTATATGCTAAAAATAATGATTCAAGTGAGAACGTCTAGATAAATTAATAATCATCTTGATTAAGAAATATTTTCAGCCGATATGTGTTAAAAAAGAAAACAACTTTACAAAGGAAATAAATTTAGTATTTCAGGTGCTTATTTAATTCTCACTTTATTATTAAGTGCTTTTAACTTAAAGGGAGTATTACCTTCTCTAACTATGAGTATTTTATAATTTACCATTGAAGTTTCTTCTATCATCAACCAATAGACATATTAAATCAAGGTTATAATTACATATAATTAACATCTTCTTAACTTTGAATTAGTGATAAATATATGTATTATTAAATCAGAACTCAATTAGTATATTTATGATCAACTTTAAATAAAAATTTATTACCTATGTCCTTGGATGAATGGTTTGATGTTGGGTTCAGTTTTACAAAATTGTTGAAACATCGAAATAATCAAAGTAATTAATCTAACATCATTAAATCACATAGTGGCAATTGTTCACAATTTTCCAATATCCACAAAACAACTAACACAATTATGTAATTTATATCAAAATTAACTAAAGTTTTGCTTTTAACTTTTTGTTTCAAGATTAATAATATTTATTTAAACCTAATATTGTAAATAAAACAACACATAATGGAAATAACTGTATGTTAGAGGTGGAATTAGAATATCAAATTCATATAATATAAAAATGACATTTGAAATCTATCCTTTCACAAAATTATAGAGATTAAAAGGATCAATTTAATCATAGGACAATTGTTATCTTTTAATACAGTCTGACCCTGTAACACCTCATTAGATATAAGAACCATTAAAGGGAAATCTAATTGTAATTATTTAGATCCTATTACTTTCAAAACATAAAACATTTGTTTAATTAAAATCTTTTATGGCATCGAAAATTCTGAAAACAAAATCAATTATTACGTAATAAGAATCTGTTTTCGTTTAAGTAAAAAAAAAGTTCATCCCAGGCTGCAATCAACAATGTTTATCCATTGATGATTATTCTAGCCCCCCTCCTCTCTACTTATCTGAAATTTATTAGTATTGTTATACTTTTGTTTTTATTCTTCGGAAAGTATTAAAGATATTACTAATATAATGTCTAAGGTAATCTGATAAAAATTCTATTCTAATTAGGTATGTCCTGCAGACAAACTAAGAATTAGAGAAATGAATTATATTGAAAATATTTTTTAAAATATTTAAATGACATATGATTTATTTATATGCTATTATCTAAATGCAAAAATAGTATAGTTCTATATAGAATAATTATTGACCAAGTTTCTCGAAATATGTATATTTATTTATTTGACACTATTAAACTAACTGTTACTGATGGCTGCCTCACTGCTAGGTTGAGTTACGGGCGATCATTGTTTACCGGCCATGTTTTTGATTTGAAAGGGATAAGTTATCTGGTGAAGTGGTTAATAATACAGTTCTTAGTTTAACAATAGTTGCTCTTAAAACCTCAATGTATTGCTAACACATAACTGAAATATTTTCTGTTTAGTGACATGACCTATTTCCAATATTGATTACCTTGTTATTAATAAAGTATTTCGAATTTTTTAAAATGGAAGGAGGTGCTAGAGCTTTGATTTTAAGGACTTTACCCAGTGAGGAATACGATACAATAGATCAAGCACTTCGAGAAAAGATAGAAACAATATTAAATGAACATATAGAAGACTATATAACTGCTAAAGCTTTATTTGAAAGCACTAGAGGTTCTCAACGTATGTACTACCATTTACTTTTATACTTCGATTTACTTCTAAATTGGTGTTAAAGTTTTCCTTTAATTAGTTTCAGAAGTTTGTTTTTCTTTTAAAGAATATCTTATAACTACTCTATGCTATTACCATTATCAATTCTGCTAATTATTACAACTTTACTTATTCCTTGATTTAATATTTGAAGTATTTGAAATTTTATGTCATTCTTGTTGAGGATAAATTAAAACTGTTTTAATTGATCCTAGTTAAACTTCTGCAATTTATCAACTAACTTAATACTATTTGCTGTTCTAATTAACCTTCTTTTTTTTATTCCATCTTTACTCATTCTGTTGACTTAATTTAGCAGATATTAAGAATGCCAATTTATTAGTATTTCAGTTAGTATTTTGCTTAATTACCATTAATTTAATGAGTAGTTTTATTTCAAACTGTACTTTAGTGTGTTTAGTTTGATAGATTTCGAATTCGGAATGAATTTATAGTTAATTTTTAATTGTTACTCTATTTTTTTTTTTTTTTACTACTACTACTATTTCTTGAATTTCAGAAGATAAAATTAAGGAATCACAAGAGAAGCTTAAAACAGCTTTACAAGAAAGAGATGATTACAAGATCAAATCAGATGCCTTACTAAAACAATTTGAAGAAACTAGCCAACGTTTATCAAGTGCGAATCTACAACTCAATAAATTACGGGAAGATGTTCAGAGGTAATTTTTTTATTTACTCATAACCACTAATAGAGATGTTGAAAATTAAAAAGTTAGTTATTCTATTAGTTTATTAAAACATACTGGTACAGTGATCAAAGTTTTTTCATGTCCCTCTCAATATAATCTTTATAATATTCAAGAAATAAAACTTATTAATATTCTTTTTCTATGTAGCAAGGACCTTATTTTATTAGCTCGAGTTACTAACAATAGTACAATTTACTTGGTCTTACTTTTTATTGGTATGAATTTTATTTTTATGATTATTTTTGATATTGTTAATAATTGACTTTGGATTGTCTGTTGAACAATTATTCAAGTTACCTAATTTCTTTTTTATTGGTTTAATTTATTAAATCTAAAGTTTTAACCAAATTACTTTTTAAGTTGAATGAAACTGTATCGAGTTAATAAAGTACATTGGGCTTTTTATTTCTTGTATCTTATATAAAATTCAGATTTGATTCTTTTTATCAGTATAGCAAGTAGAAATAAGAAGCGTAATCACTCTATCTCCCTCTTAACAGACAGTGGGCAAAATGTGAAACTATAGTGCTGTAAACGCACTTCTTTGTCTAAAATTTTAACCTCTCGTTGCCTTGTCATATCTTACTGTTTAATGTTCTAGTTAATTCTGATTATCTCCTCATTATTGTTTGGTTAAATTTTATTTTTAAACAACCATACCAAAGTTCTCTATTGATGTGTACCTGAGTAAAACAGTTGGTATTAGTCTGTGAAAAAGATGGAAGCTCATTTATTTACTTCTCCACTTAAGCCAATCATTTTTTTTCAAAAAGTAATTCCTCATCAATTCTAATTAACATCACCACAACCATCTGTCATTAACACTCTGGAGCATTTAATTATTAAATGTGATGAACATATTGTTGAAGGGAAGATGTTGTGTTTCTTAGAGGTTAGTGGAAATTTGAAAAGATACAGTGATTCAAATTTTCCTCAACTTCTCAGAATACCTCGCAAAGGTAACAATTGACAAAATGCTCTTTTGGGATATTAGATTGGTATCATGTCTCTAATCAGGTCTATATTTTAGTCTGCAATAAACATTTAGCAAGAAATGAGATAGAACAACCAAAAATTGTATATGTTGCTATTTTAATGGTTGTACAATAAATATAAATGTAAAATTAATGGGTTATTTCTATCTGCACTGCAAGGAAGGGTTTATACCAGAGGTAACATTTATAATTACTCCTATACTAACATTTTGATGTCTGCTATTTAAACCTGTCTGTAGTGAAATGTTATTACCATCACAATTTCAAAAATATTAATATTTGCCTTCATTTATATTGATTCATTGAAAATGTTCGTTCATCTCTAGTGTAAACTGTAAACATCAGTATGTTATGTTTGTTAGAAATAGCAATTTTAAGAAGTTGTCATCAAAATGTTAATTAAAAAAATATATTAACTTTTTTTTTTTAATGACAATGTTATCATTTATCAATGTTATCTAGTATCATTTTGATGTATTATTTCTGTTACTAGTTTAACTATTGTCATTGTATTTTCACTGAAAATAATGGTCTTTTGCTTTATATTAAATGCTATTAAAAGGGTTTGAGGGATACTGTATACTTTTTATTTTTATTCAAAGATGTCTGTATTGATGCCTCCAGTACCCCCTTTAGTTCAGGTGCTCCGAAATTTAGGTAAAATTTGAGGCCATTTTTTTTTTTTTTTTTTTTTTTTTTTTTTACTTTTTTAATGTTTTGCTCAGCTCCATAGTCCTTCCAAATTGAGTTGGTGTTGGAACAGTATTTCCTCTTCGCCACATTTTTTTGTTGCAGTTTTTAAGTAGTTATGCAACAATTAAATCATTGTTTATATGTTTTCGAAATAAAAATGAGGGAAAAATAAAGAGCTTAGTGGTGGCGCAGCTCCACTACTCACATTTTTATTTTATAGTTAACATTACATCCTAAATAATTTTATTCTATATCCTGTTCTGCCTCAACTTTACATTTCCATGTTTCTCATACTCACTCTCATTTTACTAGTACTGAAGACTTTGATGATATAGTTCTTCTGACGACCCCTTTAATGCCTTGATGCCTGTTATTGTCACGTAAAAATCTTATATTCATTGTTTTCATGGTTGAGAGTTAACTTTCATGTCCCATGACACCAACATGTGTTGTTACATGCAGACCAAATGCTAGTAGACAGTGGCAGCGCGTTTTGGTGTCATGTTCTAGACATATGTTACAGCGGGTGACAACATGCTGGTGTCATGTGCAGCCACATAATTTATATTTTAGAAATCATTTAATTGGAGGAGCTATGTTAAAGTCCAATTTGTGGCATTTTGAATTCAGATTTGTTGACCATGGACGTATTTTTTATCAAAAAACGACTGAATTCATAATAAGATGAGAACCAAATCTACACAGACTGTATAATGTTGATTTGCAACATTGCACCAACATTGGTGGTCATCCCATCCTGAACTGATGGAGTAAATACTCATCTTATTTCTACTCAGTATTCTTTCTGTATTAACTATGTTCTATCAGTATTATCTCTTCTGTACATAAGATTTCATCATTTGTATAAAAAAATGTATATATCTCCTTGAGAGTCATTTTATCTGTAATAATAATTTTTTGGAAATATAGATGCCAAAAAGAAATTGAAGAATTGCGACGGGAGAGAGATGTTGCTGTTGATGAAAGGCAAGTTACCTCAAATACTCTTGAAAGGAGGGAAGCTGAAATTGAACGGTTGAGTGGAGATGTTACTACTTTAACTTCTCAATTGCGAGCTGCTATTCAAGCAAAGTGTGAGGCTATAGCAGAGGCGGATGAAGCCCGGGCAAAACAGATGGAAATTGATTTCAAGTATTTCTTTTAAACATTTGATTTGTGTTTAATGTTTGCAGTGCTCAAGTTATATTTGATTTTTTTTTTATTATAGAGAAAAAAGGTTTGAAGCAGAAGTAAGTTTGCTGAGAAAACAGGTATCAGACTTTACCTCAGATCTAGCAAAGGCTAATGAAGATATGTCCCGGCAGAGACGTGAAAGCACCACCCAGCTTATCACTCTTCAGACCAAAGTTGCTGAAAAAGAGGAAGAGGTTAATAAATAATTAGACTATTTATATTGTTAATCCATATTGATTATTATATAACAGTTTAGTAGTACTAATTGGAATATTATCAATCATTTTTGGTTATCATTAATAGAAGTGAAGTAAGGAATATTAAATTAGTATCTACGAATCTCTATTTTTAGTAAAATACTCACCTAACTTACTCCATTACAAGATATTATGCTTTGACTTCAATACAATGATTTCACTCTTATCAAGATTATTTTTAAGACAGAATATAAACTTAGTTCACTCTAATGCTTATTGTCATGGTAATATTTGTTTTCAGTTAAGAATCGAAAAGGAACACAATGCAAATCTTAAAAAAGGAAACAGAGAACTTGGTGAAAGAATAGATGAATTAACAAACAAACTTAAAGAACAGGCTGAAAAAGAAGATAGGATTGTCGAAAATTTCCAACAAGAAATTAGAGCCCAGACCAAACTGGCTGATGTTTATAAAGGTATATTCTTTTTCATTTATAATTTCTTAGTATTTTTATTGAGAATTACTTTGTATTTTTGAATGTTATTTGCATGATAAGTTGTATATCATTATGTTCTGTTTTCAGAAAGATTACAAGATTCTGAAAGTCGTGCTGGGGAGTTGAGCACTGCTGTGAGGGAATTGCAGAAACTTCTTAGTGAAGCTTCATCTCAATATGGTGAACTAGAAACAAAGCTAAAAATGATGGAGGTGGAACATAAGGAAGCAATGGAAGCTAAGCAAGAGACTCTCTTAGCACTCAAAGAGGAACTTGCCCATGCTAATATTCTTTTGGAAGCAGTTAAGCAAGGTACTACAAAATTTTAGATATAGTCTAATAAAAAATATTACAATAAGTATAACGAAAAAGTTTCTCTTACCAAAAAAAATTATACATCTTTCAAGTGAACCTTAATATTTTACACTGATTTTTTTCGTATATACCTTACTTAATATTAAAAATTGTATATGAAAGGATCAGTATTTGAAGTAATAATACTGTGTGCTTTCAAAATATTCGGAAAACACTTGTTGGAGAATGAAAGCCAGTATTAATACTGTATCTTATACTTATAGATGAGCTAAGGTATCTCAAGGTATTTTCCGATGAAATAAGTATATTACAGCATAGCCCAATGTACAACTAAAATCAGGCAGATTTATTAATAGTATGCATTGCTCTTGTTAGTAGGTTGTAAAGGTCCTATTGAACTATTAACTCTTTCATCATATTTCACAGGTATGATATTTAGATGTTCTGTGTATCAGCATATCTAAATAATCTAAGCAATCCTTAGGAAAAGAGATGTTATTGGATTGGTACTCATTTATTGTATAGATAAAGCTTTGATTAAGTAGTTGATTGGAGCATCCTCTAGTCTTTGTGACCAAACTTTTGAGATTCACCAGAATGGTGAGAGGTCTGGGTGGCTGCATGAAGGGTAGCTACCATCAGAAAGTGACAAGGCTGATCTGGGGACCACCCATAGCTCAGTGGTTAAGACACAGTCTTACCAATTTGGTGTCTATTAGCGGTGCCGGTTCGAATCTGGCCTGGAACGTTGACTTTTTTCATTGAGTGGCGGTCCCACAAAATGAAGAACTTTGACCCCCAACCATGGTTAGGTATTATAGGACTCCAATGGGAGTCTTGGCAAAAAAAAAAGGCTGATCTGGCAACTTTTTATCCACAAACTTGGAAGTTTCTCTGATACAAAATCTGAGTTTAAACACTAAAGTATATACATAAAAAAAAAATGTGATTGACTTAATTCAGCTCTAAGTATTATCCTTATATAGAAATTTATCTCAAATCAAAATATTCCTTTATTGATGTTGCTTTTTTTGGGAGAGGGAGAGGAGAGTATGATATTTCTGGTCACCTACGTTTTTTTTTCTTTAGCTGACTTAAAATTAATTTTGATAACAATGATATTGTTTGATTTATTTCTAATAAATGGAATATTTTCTTAAATATTTTATGGAAAATAATTTTGTAGTGGAAAAAAAAAATCATGATGCTATTAAATCTAAGTTTTATTTGTCTTAAGAATTACTTTACTATATACTTTTCTTTACAATTCGTGAACTTATTATAATTGTTTTGGGTTAATAATTTTTTCATCATCCTAATCTTGTTAATGTAATAGTTAGTTAATTAAAATAAGAAATGTTATACTAAATTCATCCTACTGATATAAATATTTTGGAAGATGCCATTTTGTTATTCTTTTATCTATTGGGCTGATGTTAGAGATAATTGTTATTGATTGTTATATCAGCTGTTTTATTGACTCGCTTTTGTTCCTCAATATTATTTTTTCTAAACTTCTCACTGTTTTGTGTTGTTTTTCCTCTAAATTTATTTATGTGTTTTAGTTCTATTTGAATTTATTGTTTTAACAATTACTTCATTATTTTATTCAGAATCATCCGAAGCAGCAGTTAGTCGTTTGTCACCCATGGCGGCTTCTGCTTCAAAATTAATGAAATCTGGACTTACCCTTACACAACTTTACACCAAATATGCGGAAGTCACTCAAGAACTTCTTGTTGAACGTCAAGAGAAGAATAGGCTTAGAGAATATACTGATAGAATAATAAAGGTATTGTTATTATAAAATAATTAATCATATAATTGGGATTGGCATTGTAAATTAGTAAACAATATCTTCCAGTAGAGAAATGTTATGATCTAGGTTATGAAATAAAAAAAGGAATAGATAAAGATCCATTTATTTATTAAATCTTTCTTAAATATCTTCTCCTCTACCAAAATGGCCTATTCATAAGTAATTTCTTCCCAGTGAATTGTAAATTTAATTAACTATTTACTATACTTAATAATTTTAAATTCTGTTACTTTTAAAATAAGTTATATAAATCACCGATAAATAATCGATAAATCATATAATTATGTCATAAATGTAAATCCTTCAAGAACTTATTTGAGATAATGAATGATTCCCATAAATAACTATGATAATTACTTTGTTGCTACAGAAGTATAATGATACAGATGCAAAAATTGAAATTTTATAGGACAAGCAAAAAAAAAAAAAATAATTCCAATTTTTTTTCATAGAATGGTCCATACATTCGGTTTTATTCTTCTATGATAGTAGCTTATAGATACTGTGAATTACTATTACTATTTTTAAAGGCATTTCAATTCATAAAATAATAATGTAAATACGTCATTGTTCCTTTGGAAATGTATCACAAATTTTTAATTTCTGTCGTACTAGGAGTAAGAAAAACTAGGAATAAAACTATAGGAAAAAGTTTATTTAAACAAAAATTAACAAAATAGTATGAAAAGTTTAAAAAGATTTACTAAAATAAATATGTTTTCTTTATAAAAATTGTAGAAAAACTGGTACTAAAATTATTTAAGACGGTCATAACAGTTTATGGTTTAAACTAGACCTGATATTAGTTGTCTAGGTCCCTATAGGTTAGCTGTTGAAAAAGTACAATTTTGTCTTCTTATATCTCTGAGGGCCAAATTTGTGTGGATCACCTTCACCTTAATTTCCGAGTGTCGTTCAGGAGGTGCTAGGCTAAGAACCTCTTTTAATTAAGATTTCACGAAATAAAAATAAAGGCTGCATAAAGAAACTTTCAGCTTTCATAGATTGTGTAGTGTTTGTTTGTGATTCATGTAAACATTCACATATTTGGTAAAAATTGTTTTATTGTATCTGAACGAAACCATTCTTGGCTAAATGATATGAAAGAGAACTACAGACAGATATTATTTCTATATATAGAATATTAAAGCAATTTGAGGGTTGCACTATTTTACTTTTTCATATTGGATATGTGACATATTATTTAGTGCGTTTGTTGTCATGTATGAAATATCTTTTAAGTTTATTTTTTTATGCAATAATAAAAGCTTCTAGTAACTCTAATCAGTTGTTAAGTGATCAAAAATATTTTTTTCTCTTATTTTTCTTAAATGTGGCTGTATAAGATATTGTTTATACTGTCCACTAGATTCTTTAGTGCTATCTGATTAGCTTAGGCATTAAACATTTCTTAAACAGCCCTGATCTATTTTTCTGAAATCTTCAATTATTTTGTATGTTTTTAGTCATTACTTATTTCCAAATATTAAATTGGTGTTTTAAAAACATTTTTAGGAAATAGAGGAAAAGGCACCAATCTTGCAGAAACAGCGAGAAGATTACAACTATGCAATCACCACTATGGAAAGCCTTACCATTAAGGTAGATGAGCTTGAGAATGAGTTGGCCAAACTTGCTAGGTCCAGAGAAGAGGCACAGCAGACTGCTGAGTTCCAGGTTAGGGAGAACAGAAGGCTAAATGGATGTTGTGCTGATCTCAGTCGTCAGGTATTTGAATTACTGTATTAAAAATTAATTTATTTTTTTTATTATTAATTATCAGTTATTATTGTTTGTTTTTTCAACATTATCTAGTCTTCAATTAATCAGAATATTTAATCATTTGTTTGTAATCATTGTATATTTATTATTTACTTTCGTATATTTTACTTATTATTTACCATTGATGTTTTTTGAATAAAAAGTCTGGGAGTTCGTGGCACAGTATCTTTTTTAATGAGCTACCCTACTCACTTAGTTTGTGTTCTGAGGCAATTAAATAGATAATAAAGATTCAATTTAACATATTGACTATATGAGGGTTTTAATTTTTTTTTCTAATTTACAGGTGTGCTATTTATTAAGGGAACTTGAAGCTGCCAGAGGCAACATAATTCCTCTACATGATATCCCTGATAACCTTGCCGCTGATGCAAAGACATCAGCAGAGGTATAATTTTATAAATCGCTAGAACAACACAATCATGTAGTTTTGTGTCGAGATTTAACATAATTGCTATTTTCAGGTAATTTCAAAACATTTAGTTACATTCCGAGACATTGAAGAGTTGCAGTTAACCAATTTGAAGCTTCGTGCTGCATTAAGAGAAATGAGTGCAGAGAAAGAAGAAGTTGAAATAGAAAGAGAAAGCGTTACTGTCAAATCATTGAGGGTATTTGTCATTTTATTTGTTATACCACTTTTTAGTTATTGTTTTGCAATATTACCATGTTATGCCCACGAGTTTTTTGTATTATCGTATTAGTATTTATAAATTTTTTTAAAAAAAATTTGTTTTAGACTTTTAAGTATCTACATGTTTAATTTTTTTTATCTCCACATTTTAAAAATTAAATGAAGATTTAATTAAAGATCACTAAGTATGAAAACATAAATTTCTTTTCATTCTAATATATACTAAACATGAAATGTGTTTAATAAATTTTGTAAATATTATTGTTTTATAATTTTACATTATGTGAACGTTGTTAAGTTTAGTAAAAATATTGATTTATTTAAAATTATCAATTAGAAAATAGTCTGGGTGGTTCTCAAAAATGACAAAAAATAAAACCTGCTTATTAAATACCCCATGTTTTTAATATTCATGTATGATTATTGAACTATATATATATATATATATATTTTAACAGGGTGAGATAAGTCGAGCTCAAAGCAAAATAGATGAATTGAATGAAAGAGAAAATATTTTGCAAAAGGAAATAGAAATAGTCAAAAGCCAAAGAGATGTTTATGCTCGCCTCTACAAGCAGCATGTGAAAACTGTTGGTTCAAATGCTGAACGAGAGGTACAAATATTGTCATTGTTTAAATGTATTTTTTAAAATGTAAATGTGATATGAAAGTTAAAAATATATTTCTAACTTAGGTTGATATGGATACTGGCCCCATTGATGTTGATCAAAATCCAATTTCTTCTATCAAATCTGATAGATCTACATCACCTGCCAAACCTTCAACGCCTGTTAAGAAACAGGTAGGAGTTTTTCTTAAAATTTTCTCGCAACAATTTAGAAAATAGACTTCTACATTATTCTTATTTTCTTTTTAGGTTTCTGATAGTGAAATTAATACTGTGCGAGCGATACTTGAAGAATTGAAGAAAGAACATGCTCGTTATAGAGAAGAAAGAAAAGAAAACGAAAAACTAATGGCTGAAACCATAGACAAATTGAGAACAGAACTTAGTGAAAGCATGGGTAAAAGAAGTGAGTTAGCTTCGAGGGCTGAACACTACCAGGAGGTAGGTCTATATTGCATTTTGAAATCATCTTAAATTATTTTAAAAGTAATAAACATCGTTCATTTTCTTATACAATTCGGACTAAGGAAATGAATTAATGAAAAAATGTAAAATGTTGGGCAACATTTTAAACATTACATAGTTAATAGTTTCCTGTCTTAACCATCTGTTAAATATGTCTCTCTATTATATAAAAAAGTTTCTTGTGTCACCGTGTAATATTTTATTTTTCGAGTAGTACAATTAAATGAACAGTTGTATAATTTGTAAAATGGGGGTTGGTCTGCCGTTAACCTTTCAAGTTCTTACCATGTCATGTGTTCTGTGCTTCCTCATCATAGTCAGTGCTTCTGCTATCTCTTGATTCCAAACCTTGCTGTAGGAATAAAAAGTGTTATGTCAACCAAAAATTCATTACAGGAAATACCCGCTCTTCTAAAAGCTGTTTTCAAGTTTTTTTTTTACCCCTACATCTCCTGCTGATACTACTTATTTTTTTAGGAAAAATCATCAATCAGTAATAACTCTTTTTTTGTAGAGCGATTTAAGATAATAATGAAAAAAAAATTAAATATAAATTGGGAGGAGGGAGGGAGTGTTCTCTAGAGCTCACAGAAAATACCTTGTCTATCAAGACATTATGTAATATTGTCTTGTGGTTCCATTTTAAATGGAAGATTAATATATAGTGATTTTAATCCAAAATCTTGTCTTTAGAAATTAATTCATCCCTTATAGTTACTCAATTATTTATAAAATTGTCTAGAATCAGAAATCGGTTTTACTTTATGTAAAAGTATGTATTAAGTGTAATGGATTATGGATCTTGGATTTATAAGAATTTTTTCTTTCATTATATCCGATAAGTACATTTGTATTTATCATTCTATCTTTGTTTAGATCTCAAAGACATTGCAAAGCCGTGTTCAGAAGTTGAATGAGGAAAATACGGCTTTGGAAAAACGTTGCAATACTTACCTTGCTTCTATATCGAAACATGAGTTGACAATACATCAAATCAGGAATGTAAGTATGATATTGTATTATTGTGTTTAATACAAGCTTAATTAGATTCCATTGTTATTTTTCCTTTTATGATTCTGATAAGAATACTGTAAGCATTATGCATTTTGTTCATGTCATATTGACTTTGTTATTAGGAAGCAATGGATGCAATGAACAACGTGACAGTAGCAGAACAGAAGATTAACAATCTACAACAAGAAGTTCAAATGTTAAAAGACAGTGAGAGACGTCTTTTAAGAGAACGTGATTCTGAAAGAAAAATCAAACATGGACAGGTAAACTAAATTGAATTTTTCCTGTATATTTATATTTACAGATTAAATATTAAATGATCATTTTATTTGTTGAATTTTGTGGATCATTATCATTTATTCTATAGGAGCTTTTGATGTCTAATTTGGAAGCCCTGAAGGCCAAATTTGAATGTTCTGAAGCTGAGTCAAAGATGAGGCTAGAGTCGAGATTAGAAGAAGCTCATTTAGAATGTTCTGCTCTCCGTAGGAGATTACAGGTAAAATAATTTATTAGTATTTATAAAGAAATATTCAAATGTTTTTCCATTAAGTGTCGCTAATTGTAAAATATCTCATTTAGATGTCCTTTAATTTTTTTTTTTTTATTTACATAGAGGTTTAATATATACTGATTATTAATGTACATAATAGAGTTATTTTATTAGATGAAATTGTAAATGAAAAGTGAGGGATTAGAGGTTATGTGATACTATAGTTTATAGTATTGTAATTGATTGAGGAATAGGGTTTTTTAAAATTTGAATTCTATTACTCTACAGAAACAAAAATGCAAGATTCAAATAAATTTTAAAATTCGAGATTCATTTCAAAACTTAAAACATTTTTTCTAAGCTTTCAATAACTTTTTTATATTTCCATACTGCAACACTTACAAGTTGTGATTTTACACTATATGCTAATTAGTTAACATAATTATTCTAAAAATTAACACCAACTGCCATAATAAACTAAAGCCTTCTATACAGTGTAACAAGAAAGCCTTGTAAGACCAAAAAACTAATAAATCTATTAGGAATAGCAATCTTAACAGCAGAAATATAATCGACGTAATGGGTAATTTTTACCTCAAGTTTTAATTTAATCCTTTCCTAATTTCAAAAATATGTTTATTCATTGAAATTATTAATCAATCCTTATTAAAAAGTAAATAAAATTAGGTTTCAATAAGAACACAAATTAAAAAAATATATAAGTTTATTTACATTTTTATAAAACATGATAAAATCAATAAAATGATAAAGAAATGTTACTAAAATATTTTAAATTTCATTGACACACTCAGTACACAATTTACGTTAGCATCCAACGTGTCATTATATTAGAACAGTGATTCCCAACAGGTGGGCTGTGAGAAACTTGGATCTGGGCCGCTGTAAAGGTATAAACGGCAGCATATATTCTATTGGGAATTATTATTAAAGCTGCTATTTGTTTATCTTAACTGATGTTTTAGTATTAGCTAAAAGGTTTTGATTAGTTAAATGCATTATTAAAGGGCCTTAGAGTGTAGATGGACCATAGATGGTTTAAATCCTTTGCTTAGTGGGCTGTGGAAGGTCTAGCTTAGTGAGCCACAGACTGCTTTGAGTTATAAACTACTGGTCTAGAACAATTCATTGTTTATTTTCCACTTTTATACTACAATTTGTTCATTTTTTCTTTTTTCTCTTTTTCTTTGACATTTCTTCATCAGCAATGGTTATTTATATTTATATATCATTTATTATATAATCTCCTGAGATCAAATTTTGAACACACTTCTTATTTGTATTTATGTGATTTTGTATTAATTTGTGGCTAGTTCATGTATGAAATTATTTCTTGTAAACCCTTGTAATTTTAATTTAACAAAGTTGTAAACAAAACCAATGATGTAGTAGGAGAGGACTGGTAATTTTTATGCCACACCAACACTGACTAAAGGAGGGAATGTATTAAATTTAACTAATAAGCTTTAAAAAAAAAATGGAGAGGGCCATGTATAAGGGGTGCCATATAGTAACCTAAATCAGTGTGGCCTGATTTAAATTACCCACGATCTTGGATATGAGGTTAACTCAATTTAAAACAGTAGAACATGCTGTAACCATCTAATGTATACTCTCCTCACAGTATTGAGCAATTATATGACTTACTACTGAGTACTTGTTTACTTTATTTAATATTTATAATCTTTCTTGCTTCTGCTCTGAAGTGGATTCCATTAGGATAATCAAAAGAAAAAAATGTATTCATTTTTTATAAAACATGTTATCATATCACTTACACCTAACGATTGAAAACAACAAGGGAATAATGAGTAACAAATAGGTTATTGGCTGATGGACATAGTGGTAACATTAAAACAGGAGAAAAATTAGCTCAAATGGATCAAAATTACATGCTGTTAAATTACATGTTTAATGTGTAAATAATAGATGTTTCTATGTTCTACTGAATATTTTGTAAATTGTGGGATACCTTGTTTTTTCTCCTGTGGTCACCAATTGTAATAGTCTTTTTTGTATTTGTATAACTTTTTAAATTTTCTATTTTGTTTATTATATGTTTAGATGTATTATTTCATTTTACAGGAAGAACAAGATAGGTTAGGAAGGAGAGCTGAACTAGCTGAAGAACAGGCCAAAACAGCCAAAGTACGCTTGGAAGAAGTAAAATCAGAAAGTGCTCGATTACAAAAACAATTAGATGAAGCCAGGGAGGAGGTGAAAGAAAGAGAGGCCAGACTTGAATCTATGTCTACCGAGCTAACTTCTGCCATTACTAAGAGTCAACCAATCCTAGACAGAGGTTCGTAATTATTTAGTTTTACTGTCTGAAGTACTATCTTTCTTGTTGAGAAACTATTTTACAAATTTCTTCATTTTTTTATATTAGGAATCAAATCTAGAATCTTTTTCTTTTGATATAAATATTTTATTATCTACTATAAAATTAACATTATATTAAGCAAACCACGCTTCGTTTTCAGTTCTGAGTATGCCACTCATTCCATTATTACTTCCTGTTCTTTTGCATCCTTCAATACTCCTCCCCATGTTACTCTTCTTTTTCTTCAAGTATAATATCAATATTATTAATTTCTTATCAGAAATATTTTTATATTTTACTTAGTCTACTTGATATCAGTGCTTAGGGTTGTAATATACTTTCTGTAATAAAAACTGTCTCAGCTGAAATGTTAATTGTGCTGTTTTCATAAAAATAGTAATATTGCAGTAATCATGAGAGCATAAAACCTGGCTTAAGTTTTAAAGTACTGTTCTAACTTCTTAGTAGTAGTCTGAACTAGCACCCTACTATAATTTAAAAGTGTAATCTTTAGTGCTTGAACATTTACCCCACTGAATTCATCTATCTGTTATCATGACAAACAAGTCTAATGTATGTATGTATACATTTTTATATATATTTAAATAGCTGCTTTTAGTTTATTATTTTGTTTCAACAATCTTGTTTGTTAAAGAATATAATAAGTGTTTTGTTTGTTTTTATGTTCTGATATATCTTAGTAAATTTATGTTTAGAAAATCGAATTAAAGAGCTTGAAGCAGCTGTGAGGGAAAGAGAAGCAGATGTAGCAGGTCTGAATGAACAGCTGGCTGTTGCGAAGAGAACTATCAATGATCTTTCTGAAGTGTCACAGAGTATTGAAAAGCAATTGGCTGAAGTCACCGAGCAATATGAAGAATATAAGAAGGAATCTGAAACGAGGTATCTCTTCAACATTTTCAATTTTACAAATTTTATGTTTAATGAGGGTGTTTTTTAATTTTTTTTTTTTAAATTATAGCATTAACGAATTGAAAAAGTCTGAAACAGAATTAAAAGCATTGGTTAGCCAATTGGAAATGAAACTCAAAACTTCTAGTGCTGCTGAGGCAGAAATGCGGGCTGAGCGTGAAGCTGAGCTAGCATCTTTGAGATCACGCTGTGATAACTTGAGCAAATCGTTAGAGGAAGCCAAAA
This sequence comes from Halyomorpha halys, assembly GCF_000696795.3. NCBI lineage: Eukaryota > Metazoa > Arthropoda > Insecta > Hemiptera > Pentatomidae > Halyomorpha > Halyomorpha halys. The sequence continues at coordinate 464,528 of NW_027112940.1, read as the reverse complement.
CCCGTGTGACAGAGGCTGAGGCTACAGCAAGTTCAGCTGAAGCAGCTGCAAAGGAACAAGCTGAGAGGGTAGCCTCTGAAGCTACTCATGCTTCTCAGTTGATTCAGGTATGATCTCTTTTAGTATGTATGATATTTTGGTGGATAGTGTATACTCTAGTCTTGGCAAGCATCCCAAACTTAACATTGGTTAAATGGGTAGCCTCTGAAGCTACTCATGCTTCTCAGTTGATTCAGGTATGATCTCTTTTAGTATGTATGATATTTTGGTGGATAGTGTATACTCTAGTCTTGGCAAGCATCCCAAACTTTCTGATCGATGCTTGATAGCTTTTATAAATCTTAAAATTCTCAACAAATTGATTGATGCGCATAGTTCAGGGTTTATAATACATTCATACTCAAGAGGAGAAACATTATTAAAGATGTTTGCAGTTGTAAATATTTAGTTCTGTCAGTGATTACCTGGACAATATTAATATTGTTAGCTCTATGTTTGTTCTCCCCCTACATTTACTGTTGTATATAAATTGGGGCAAGTTTTCTCATCTTCTCAGGATATGGTACTTGAACGGAAGCAGTGCATTCTCCTTGATTTTTTATTTATTCTTACTCATATGTCAAGACAGGTCTGATGGAGGTCCTATGTGTACATATTTTGGTTGTGTGGCTTATGATAGTTTTTTATGTGCATCTGGTTACTTCAATGCTTCTTTGAATTTTTGTGCTAACTCCATCGTCAGTATAGAAATTCAACAGATATCTGACTGTATTACCATAACAGTATGATATCAAGATCCGACTCTGTTTTGTAGATGCATTTTGTTCTACCAAGCCTTTTTTATTAAAAAAAGTAAGACAATTTCAATTTAAAAAGCCTTGACATTACAATATACAATTATCACTCTGGCCTATGTCTAGAGTTTGTTTAACCCTAAAATGCACTGCGGGCTCTAAGGCCTATTGTACAATGTTAAAACAGGCCAGTTATCTCTGAAAATTATAAGTATTGTATCTGGATTATGGGGACCTACACAAAGTTTAGGGTCTGTAATGCAGTTTCGATCAGTAAGAAAGAACTATATATCTGGCTGCATCACATCTACATATGCGTATTCTCTGTCATGCCTTTATGGATTTGGAATCTGTGGGTTCATCACTTGTGTTACCACCTATCTCCCTGTCCATTTTCATTTCTCACATCTCTCACAATCGTGGCTGGTGAGCTTTTTGACAACTTCTGACAACTTTTGACAACTGAGATAGTTGTAGAAATGGTCCGACCTTGTCCAAAGTCGAGAAGGGCGAATCCTCCCTTCCTGAAAGAAAAATAATATGTTTATCGTTAGGGTTAATCTTTGTTCCCATAAGAATGGTAGTTCTTAAAAGCACTGTAAGAACTATCTCCTATCCCTGCAGTGGGTATTAAATACAATAGGGTGTGACTCAATGGGTTGATAAAAGATAGGTTATTTTGATATACCGTCTGCCATTCAGTCTTCCACTCCTTAGGTCCACCTTGCCTATCAAACCTGTGATAGAGATGATCAATATCAATCCTTCCCTCTGTCGTTTGTGAGTCTCTTTGGACTCTCTAGGGAGGGAGCACACCATGTGGAGGTGACAGTAGGTGTTATTAGGGATAGAGAGAACTGGGCATCCTCAAGCAGTGAGTAGGGCACTATAGTCTGGTTCATTCGTTATGAGTAGGAGAAGATACTCCTGCACACATCTTCTCTAGTGCTGCTCTTACCTTATTCATTTTCATCCCATGCCATGAGTCTATTTGAGGGTGTATATTTCTTTCCAGACGTTTATAATAGTCATATGTCTCTCTTTTTTTTTTTTTTTTTTTTTTTTTTTTTTTTTTTTTTTTTTTTTTTTTTTTTTGTTTCTTTGTCTTACCTACGTTTCTATTTTAACTATATAAATACATTTTAGGAACTTCAAACTGTGAAGAATGAACTCTCTGAAGCCAAAGCAAAAATTTTGACTGTTGAAGCGGAAAAAGAAAGATCAGTGACAGCATCAAACTTGGAATTGACTTCATATACTGAAAAACAATTAAAAATGGAACAGCAAATTAAAGAATTGGAAGAAAAAACTATAGAACTTAACAAAGTCAATGATTTACTTCATGATCAGCTTCAAGAACTGGGATTGAAAGTTTCTGTTATGGATACTTCATTATCGGTAATATTTCTATTTATTCATTTATACTTTTTTTAGAATTTCTTGAAAGATTTTACCTTTGTCTTAACATAATTTCATCATAATTTTTCTAATTGTTTCCAGACCAGTCTTGATTCATCTTCAGCTGGAAATGAATCATTAGTAAGCGATTCCTTACGTGAATCTGACAAGTTCCTGGAAGTTATGAGGCATTTGAGGAAGGAAAAAATGTCAGCCCTTTCTCAGGCAGATACTCTTAGAGGTGATAAACTTCGTTTGGAAGCTGAGGTATGTTAAAATCTTGTTTTGATCTTTTGCTTAAAGTAATCTTCCATGTTAATAATCTGTCTCTATATTTATTATTACCAGGCTTGTTTTTTTTCTTAGTATTTGGGTCATTAACACTCAAAAGGGCAATTTTGAGTTTAAATTTTCAGGAATATAAAAGCACCCTAAGTAAGCTGAAAACAATTGGGAATAATCAACTTTTTAAGAGTTTGAATGAATAAGCATTTTTAATTTTTTTTACTTTGTGGATGTTTTTTTATTAAGTTGTCGGGGTTGTCTGGTCTTAGGCGATTTCTCCAGCCTGGTATCTCTTAACAGAAGGCCCACGACAAGGCGTATTCAATTATAGTTAAGAAAGGAAGGCCGTGCCAGGGGATGAGCCCTGGACACTGACTAGGTAGAGGAGGTCTAGGTGAGAGAGTCTGAGGCAGAGTAACAGTTCTAGTTGCGGAGATGAAGCCGACGGACCAGAACTGTCATTATAGGAGCCAGCTTACTAATTGCCGAGATGAAGCGGACGGACCAGTAAGCTGATAAGGCTAGGTGCAGCTCTAGTTACTGAGATGAAGTAGACGGACTAGAGCTGTGGAGAGACGGGATCAACTATACTGGTTGCCGAGATGAAGCGGACGAACCAGTGTAACCGTTAGGAAGTAGGTTACAATCTTAGTTGCCGAGATGAAGCGGACGGACTAAGAGTGCTGGAGTAAGGGAGAGGAGATAGGCCATAGTCTATGGTGAGCATAACAAAAAACAACTCTTGAGAGAACAGATCAGCAATAAACCTTTCTATCTCGAGTAGAGTGTAAGCCACTGGTGCTCTGTCTAGAGCCGGAGAAGGCTCGACAGTTAAAGGCCTCATGTGATCGGTTATCACTGAGAGTTCACTCTTTTAGCTCTACTTGAGATAGTTCCGTAGAATCTTATTGCTCGATCTCTTTTTATTTTATAATTACATTCTTACATATTACATATTAACATATATACATTTTATACAGGAGATCGTATTTTTTATAATAATAACTTATATACAATTGTACAGCTTCTTAGATGCTTGTAGTGCTGGCCCCTAGCGGGATATAGCGGTACTTCGTGCTCGCTGACTGTTACAAAGTAAATAGTTGTTTTGTGAACATTGTTTTAATTTATAAAGTAAAGTATTTTTATTGATAAATACCTATGATATTGATTTAAGTTAAAAAAAAAAAAAGGAAAAAAAAAGAGTTATTTTATGTGTTAACCTGGAATAATCCCAAATTAAGTAATTATATCATTTAATTAAAACCTACAAGGTTAATTTAAATTCTTCTTAAATTTTTTTGCAGGTTGAAGTTCTTAGAAGGCAATTAGAAGAATCAAAAAAATTACTTGATGAAGAGAGAAGCTCTAGTGATACTCCTTCTATCACTGCTGAAAGACATGCTCAGTTATTGTCTAAGGTAATAAATAATATATACATTTTTAAAAAGTTATAATGCTATTATTATCGTTGATTATAGTTAATGATCATTAAATAAAATTTCATAATTAAGCAGGAAACATTATGGTAATACAATTACTATTGCCTGCTAGTTATTAGTGATCCATTTTAAAAGCATTATTCCCTTAATATTTCAGGTAGAAACATTGAATCAGTTGACTGAAAATAATCGAGTGTTGAATGAGGAGCGAGATAGGTTGATGGAAAGACTTAAGACAGCTGAGGCTGAGGTTTCTCGCCTTGAAAAAGAAGTTGTAGAGCCTGCTAAGAAAGAAGCTTCTGAGAGTAGTGCACTTGCTGAGCGTTACTCCACAGAAGCAGCTGCTCTAAGAGCTGAATCTCAAAGGTAAGATATATAGTTGTGATATATCATTTATTTTGAAATTATGTTTAAAATAATAAGTTCCTTTGATTTGTTCGTAAATTAACACCAATAATTTTAATTTCAATATATAAAAATTTTAAATACCTAGAGCATGAGGTATTTTGAAGAAGAGTTAAAACCAGTCACTAATTGTTAGTAAAGTTTTATTGAAATGTTTTTAACTGCGTCAGCCTGTGCCAATATACTGAAGTTGTTGAAATAAAATTGTATTTCATATAAGATTAATTTTTAGAACCATAATTAACCTTCAAATTTCTGAATATCCTTTATATAATCAATTCTTTTTTGGCGTATCTGAATAATTTGTTGCTGTTAGCTGACCATTTCAAATATACATTAATACTCTTATCTGTTTAAATACTGAAAATAAATAATTAATTGCTATTAAGCTATGATTTTTTCAATGTTATTCTATGTTATGTTATATATTGAGTTTTCTTCTTAATTTCTGCACCTAAGAAGTCTCTTCATTTGATTCCTTTTATTTCATTCAATTTATACCTTCACTTCTCAACAATTGAAATGCAATTTAATGTATATTATTTATTTAAATGAGGTATTTTATTGGCTAAGTTCTTGTATGATTTTAATGTGGTTTGTCATCACTTTTTTTTTCTGTTTATAATCTTGTTAAAGTTGTAAATATATTAGAACATTTTGAATTCTATTTCCAGATGGCAAGAACGTGCCAATCAGTTAATTGAGAGAACTAATAAGAATCCAGATGAAATTAAAAGGCTGACCCTTGAGAAAGAAAATTTAACAAGACAACTTGGCACAGAGAGAGAACAAGCTAAAACAGCCAAATCGAAACTTGAGGAGCAAGTAAGTTCTAATCTTTAATTAATTCTTGCCTATAAATGTTAAGAATGTTTTGAAATCATCTTTACTTTTAAAATTTCGGTTCAGTCATCATTGCGTCATGTCTGTCCCAAAAGGTAATATAACCGTAGTAGTGATTTTAAATATTGTACATTTTGTTTATTGGGTTAAGAACTGAATTGCCAAAAACGAATTAAAATTGATTTAGACCCAAAAAGCCAGGTAAATGGCGTTTCGAACAACCCAAAAAGTGATCTGAATGACACAGCCATTCAGTTACTATTAGTTTTATGCCACTTATTTGCATTTTTGGCATTAAATTTAGCTTACTTTCTTGCCCTAACTAATTGTTTTATTTTTTTGGCACAGCTCGTTATTGATTCTCATTCTTCATTTATATTAATAAATCATACTGTTATGGTTATATATATGTTGATTACATTAATCTTAGGTTTTAGCAAAATTACCATGTCAATATAATATGTGATGAATTGCTTTCTTGTGGTATAATCATAAAGTATGTTTTGTTTCATCTTGGTCTATTTCATTACAAAGGTAACAGAACTTCAAAATGAAAAAGAAGAACTAAAAAACAGCCAAGAGAAAGCTATCGAGAGTTTAAAGAAGGAACTGACTACTTCAAAAGAGGAAATGATCAAAACATCAGAGGAATTAGCCAAACTTAAATCCGAAATGACAGCTCAAAGTGAATCTTTGAATGACATCCGCAACAAAGAACGTCAGGTTAGTAAAGGCGTAATGGCTACTTTAGAGTAAAATGTAACTTATATTTTAGTTAATCAGAATGAAGCTTTCAGCATCTAAATAGTTCTTAGTTATTGTATCGTATATAGTATTTAATTTTTTCATTTATATATATATATATTTCTTTTTATTCCTACAAATTTTTAATTGTCTATTGTTCCTTTAGATCAGGCTAATAGCTAAAAGATATAAACAGCAATACACTGATACTTTGAAAGTTATGGAAGATGAAAGAAAAGTTAAGGTTGAAGCAGGCCCTTCAATATCCCAAGAGACTGAAGATAAAATAAAACAACTCACAGAACAGGTATTTAACTAAATTACTGAATCCTAAATAATAGATAAACAGAAAGAACGCTATAGTTATAGTCCTACCTCGATGACAGTGTTTCCCCTACCTAGGGAACCCTCATATAACTCTTAATATTTCAATTTAAACCACATTCTGAGGAAGAGTGTTACATGTTGCATAATTTTTTTAAATTAGTTTGAATTTCCTATATTAAATTGAGGATAGGACATTTCCTAATTCAACAGTTTTGATTGATAATTCCTAATTATATATAAATACATTTCTTGATTAAATTTTGTAACTAAAGATAGTTTAAAATTCATAATTTAAGAGGTTTTTATTTCATTATTTTAAAGGTTACTACCCACGAGACTGAAATAGAAAATCTCAAGAGAGAAAATGAAGCTATGAAGGTTAATTACAATGAGCGAGATGAAAGAGCAAAGCAAATTCTTAAAAATGCTCGAGCCAAAATTTTACATCTCACTGAAGACAAGAAAAAGCTCGAAGAAATTTTATCTAAAGGTTTTTATTTTCATTTCTTGTTTGTTAATAATATAAAACAATGATATATATTTTTAAAATGGTTTATACTTACAGGTGGAGAAGGTGGTGACCTGAGGCAAATTATTGCTCAACTTGAAAAAGACAAGGAGGAAGAAGTTGCAGAAAAAGAAAGGCTCCAGCGAGAACTAGAAGTAATGAACCAGAGGCTGGCGATCATGCAAAGGCAATTGGACAAGCAACAGGTTCGTGTTTTCCATTGTTGTTGTTCTGTCATCTGAAACATGTTAACCTTAAAGCCATCTATGGTTTTAAAATGGTTATTACCAAATCATTAGTGTCTGATATAATATAAAAAAATTGAACCTAATATTTTTTGAAAATAAAGAGAAAACTGAGCTTTAGATGAAATTAACTGCAACTTCCTTTTATGATTGCCTAAATATTTTATAAAATTATAGCTATCGTATTTTAATTTATTGATATGTCCAGCATTATCATTGAACACAGTTTGATTATAAATGAAATGCTCTGATTATTAAAATAAGATTGAAAGGCACACCTGTTGCAGCCTGCAAGGCCTTGTGTTGTTTACTATAACAAAGGTGATATTACTGTATTATTTTTGGGATAATGTTGAAAGAATTTTTCAATTTAAACATCAGTTTTTGGGATACTTTTATTATTTCTATTCTAGATTTTTAAATATTTGTATTTAAATTAAGGATAGAATCTCCCTTGATTGTTTAACAGGGTACAAAACCATCTGCAAACACTTCAGAAAAAGGAACAAGTGACCCACCTACTGCTAATATTAAGCCTATGTCTGGTCAATCTACCTCTGGTGTGAAACAGCCACAAGTAAGACCACTTTAACCATAGTTATTTATTTATATACATTTCATAAGTTATTTATTAAATTAGTTAAATCATGGGCAACTATTGATGTAAACATATTTTATCAATTGTTAAAATTAAATATTATTTTATTTGGGTGTTTTATTAATTTGAAACCTATTTGTAGGCTCAACATGCTGCTACCGTAACTCCATGGAGGGAAACTCCCTTCGCAAGTATAAGACCCATGTCTCCTCAGACTAGGACTGTCGTAGTACTTCCAAGCCAGACCACCTCTACTTCAAATCAACCGTATGTTGATATTTTGCTTCCTCAACTATTTAAATTAATGAAAATTTGATAATTGATCATTTTTATTAACTAAAATAACCGTTACAATGCACTAGTAGTCTGTATCATTTAGTTTTTAATTTTATTTGGTTATTTCAGAAATAATGAATTATTTACTATAAAACAAAAAAATACTTGAGTGGGAATGACAACATTCCTTCAGTGCCTATATTTGTGCTACACTATCCCTGAAGGTGAATTGTAGATACTATTTATGATCGATATTATACAGTTTATGATAGATAGACTAAGTATTTAATCTGATAAGAAGGAAAGAGGAATTTGAGCTAGAACAATTGTTTATTTAAATAAGGCTTCAGTCAGATGAATGTTATGAAAAACTGAATAAAAGGTTATGATGGATCTTGAACAAGTTGAAGTTGAATGTGATAAAAGAGTTACTTTACTTTGCCCAGTGCTCATTGATACGCATGCTGGCAGCATAATAAATTTTGCTAGTGCCTGTGATTTATGCTTTAATAAACTTTACTAGCAACTTTTATCATACCTATATTTGATGATCCCAATTTGAATTTGTTCCTCTGTAGAGAAGTCTTTTCATTCCTAAGGAAATGCTTAATGCCGAAAACTCATCGCAGTTATATTGTCCAGATTGTGTTACATGTATTTTGCATTTGTGCTAAGAGTAAATTGAAATATAAAATCAATGATTGATCAAGTTTATTTAATTTTGAACAATGGCCAAATTGAAATAACCAACAAAAAATATTTTGGTTTTTTCACATCGTATTATTAGTTAAAATTATGATTAATTATCAAATTGGGAATATAATTTATTTCCTTTAAAATATTTGTTTGCCTAAAGAGATGTTTTCTTGTGTTAACTAATGCTATTCGTAAAGCGCATCCATCATCTGAAGATGAAGTTTAAAAAAAAAAAATGAAAGTGTAATCATTGTTATATTTTATACATTTGTTGCAAAGATTTAATGAGAATCTTTAGCCAAAGTTTAGCTTATGATATAATATTGAATGTGTATAGTGAAATAGATATAATAGAGCTTTAAACCATTTCAGAGTGTTGGTGGCTCCGCAGCAGCAAGTTGTCCATACAAGTAGCACGTGTGAGGGACTTTCGTCCTCGCCAACATCATCCCATACAGATTACATGCCTGCTACAAGCTCAGCTGTCCATAATATTCATCCAGCAACAGTTATCCTTGGACAGGTTTGTTAATTGCTTTAAATAAAAATATCTGTTATTTAGGTTTTTTTAAATGATATTTAAACATTTTATTAAGTAGCAATAAATGTTTATATATTTGCATTGTTTGACAGCACATGGAAGCAGAAACTGCAAGTGAAGAAGGCCCTAGCCAGCATTCTGTTCAACCGACACAGAATACTGTGTCTATAGCTCTTGTACTTCCTCAGCCTACCACCCAGCAGCAGGTAAAATATTCAATATAAGTGCTAAGTATAGTTAGGGAAATATTGCGACTGCATTGTCAGCTCTTAAAACTAACTTTCAATAGATAAAGTAAATGTTTTCTCTCCTTTCCTCAGATATTTAAGTTTTAAGCTCTTATTTAATAGCATTCTTAACAATATATTTTTTTTTCTTAGAAGGAAAAGTGGTTACAATAATTTATTTTATGTTTTTTGTTCACCCACTATGCAATAAATGTATTGTAGGGTGAACCCGGGAATGGAGAAAGTGCAAGTGTCGTTTCTGCATCATATCAGGAACAAGTCTCCGAACTGTCGGTTTCTGGATCAAGCCACATGTCAACTCCAATAGTAGCTACTTATTACAGGCAGGTTGGTATCAATCCTTCCTGCCACCTAAACTAATCCCGGCTATTTACTTCACAATTTATTATTATTATTGGCTTGGAGAAACTGTAATTTCTTCAGAAACTGACAGCTAACAGTATTATTTAGTTTTAAATGCCACTTTAAGGTGGAGGGAGGGTTTATTAAAAGGTTAAGGGACTCAAGTGGTTTATTTTAAATTTATTAATTGCTCACCCTGAATGCCATTTTTAAAATGTATTGTAGGGTGACGCTGGGAGTGGAGAGACTGCAGGAGTTGTTTCTGCCTCAGGTCAGGAACAAGTCTCAGAACAGTCTGTTTCAGGATCAGGCCACAAGCAAGCTCCGATTGTAGCCACTTATTACAGGCAGGTTGGTAATCCTTCCTGCCATTATAGTATATGGATGGTTCTCGAAAAAAGGTTCATTTTTGAGGTCAAAATTTCGTGTGAGTGAACTGTCTCTAAAAATTTCCCAATTTCTAATGTGGCTTCTTGGGATCACGAACAACAGTATACAACACAAAATAGAGTTAAAACCACATTTTTGGGAAAAATAGCTTAGTAACCGAATCCCGAATGATTCCAAAATCAGAATGCGACCAATTTGCATGATCCTCCCATCATGTCCTTCTCAACTGGCTACTCCAACACTTTGCAGTAATGCATGCTGTTTTATTCTGTGTATTGTCAATTATAAACAGTTCACTTTTGCTCTGTAATATTACTGGGTTGCATATGATTACAAAATATACAATAAAACATATTCCACTCCATTCTATGTGAATAAACACATTTAAAAAACGATGTTCTGGAAATTCATAAGCATATATAATTGGTAGATAAATACATTTTTTTAATCATGAACACTGAGGATTTAATACAAAGTGTAAATAATTCAGGTTACTTCCAAGATGATGAAAGAAACCTGGTTATATTCGAAAAAAATAAAATTAGTCTTTTTAAATTCCTTTAATTTGATGAAAATTAAAAAAAAAACTTATATATATAAAAATAAAAGTAATACTATAATACTAAAACAATGAAGTAAAAATGGTAATCAAAATAACAAACGTGCAAAAAAATAAATAAATAATAAGATTATTATATTACAAGTTATTGTAACGTTGTATAAATTGTAGTAACGTTTGATTTTCTAACTTTTAAAATTATGGTAGAGGAGAAAAAAAAACTGAAATGGAATAATCCAGTAACTATAATGTTGTTTGATGAATAACCTACAACAGTCAACTAATGTTGTTTTATAAATTCAATTTCTTCTCATATCCCTCAACCATTGTTAATCTAGTGATTACAGATCCTGGTGTTTTTTTAGTCCTGCCATGCTTAAGCAGTGTTTCCTAAATAAGTTATTACTTAGACTGTATGAATTCTTTTTGTTAAGAGGTTAAGGAATAAAATATATCAATAGTACACGGTAAGACAAATTTTCAAATAAGTTATTTAGATCACCCAATTCTTTTTAAATAATTATGAATGAATTGCTGAAGAAAGCTTACTTTTATTTCTATAAGGTTTTTCAAAATCAAGAATATATTCGAGGTAATTGAACAGAGGTTTTAAAGAAAGTAGATTTCGTTACTGGAGGTGGTAATGATACTGATGGGTTTTGAGAGAACAAAAAATAATGTAGGCAAATTTTCTTTGAAAATTATAAACGGGGAACAGAAGAACGTAATAAAAACAAAAGAAAAAATAATAGACATCTATTTGAAAGATAACTCTAGTATCACATTTTTTAAAATCAACTAAATAATATATTCTCAAACCGATTCAACCTGAAAATAAGTTCATTAGCTTCCATGGTAAGAAAAATAAACAATGAAAACCTGCAAGTAAAAAAAAAAAAATTAAAATCACCTCAGTGGTTAATTTCTTGAGAAAGATTTATTTTCTATTAAATACAAAAATGTTTTTGCCTTTCACAGTTATCACGTTGGTTTCATGAAATTCTCTCTTGGAGATTCACAATTGAAAATATTGATAGATGTGCTGAGATATTTTCCAGTAATAAACTTTCGAATAAGTCATTGTTTTATGAGCTGCATTTAAAATAATTATGAATTTATTTCTGATACAAGCGTACTATTAACTTTTAGTTTTGATAGTTTTTATTATGCAAAGAACTTATCCCGAGTTCACAGAAGAGAAGTTTTAACTGAAACTAATATTGTGAAATTCCATTTTTATGATAATTGGGGGATTCTAGACAGCAAAAAAAGGAATTCAATTGTAGGAAATAAATTATTTCTTTTAATGAATACTATAAACAGACATGAAAAGAACATAATAAAAGAAAAAAAAATGATATGATGCATTCTTTACGATTAAATATCCCAGTTTCATTATGTTCGACTTTTTTTTTTTTTGAAAATCATCCATATACTGGCTATAATTATTACATTGTATGTTATAAATTATGTATAATTAATACATTGTATGTTTGCCTTTAAAGCTTCTGATCGATCTTGAAACTTTTAAATATCTTGCTGATAAATTAGTTGTTTTGTTTTTTGAGACAGTTGTAGAAATGTAATTTTGCCTATCTGCAGAGCATAGCATTCCTGCTACAAGAATCATTGTGGACATTAAAAGATAATATCCACGATTAGTTTGAAAGCTTCATTCAACTTATTTAATCTTTGATTAAAAAAAATAAAAGTTTTAATAATTTGTTATTTTCTTTTTATAATAGACGAAACATCCATTGACCCTGCAATTTTTAATTATGATTTCAAATTTGGGTTGTTTTTGTTTTAAGTATTGGAAATCCTGTGTTCCTATTTAGATGACAAAAGTGTTGCCAATTAGGAAAATTAATATGTCATATTTCTTTCATTTATATCTGTTATATGAGTGAAAATATTTGTTATGCACCTTTTTTGAGGTTTGTTTGTGATAAATCCTCGTTTGTTGTTAGAACTTGATATAAATTTAATATAATGGTAATATGATTAATCTCTTCTATTTGGCTGTTTTGTCATTCTTCTGCTGCTGCCTCTGAAAATTTGATATGAAATGACAATCTGTAGATGATAGAACCAGCTCAATGAAGTTGGTTCTATGCTTAATAGGATTGTACAACTGTTATTCCATTTCAAAGATCTTTAGACATAAAAAATCTGTTTACATTATTACATCATTGCTTTGTCTTACATTTAATGGATGGTTGGAAGATCTTATCTCAATGTAACAACAAAACTCTTTTACGAGTTTAAAACTTTAGTGCAATGCAGAAAGAACCAAATTATACATAGACGATAAATTTAGGAATCTGTTGATACTATGACTCGAAATAAAACTTTCATGAGTCGAGAATCTGAATCATCTTGGCTTTTCAGTTGGTTAAACACTAAATCTGCTACTCTTGATCCAGGTACTAAACAAGTATCGATGCATTTTTTAAGTATTTATTAGTAGAATTACTGTTTGATGGCTTTGTATAAATTTATTTGATGCATGTGTTGAAAAGCTTTTGGCTTTTAAATGTTATATATTTGTCTTTACTGTATGTAGATTCTCTGTTTCAAGGAATGGATGCATTTTTGTATAATAATATGCCTGCATTTTATTTTTTTAACTTAGTTTCTAACTATGAAACATTCATTGCTCCTAATAATAATCATATCCTCTTTTATTTATTTATGTTTCTATTTCACCATTCCTGACTGATTTCACTTATTTGGGAAATCTGGAACTGCTAACAGTTTTTCCAAAGTATATATACCTCCATTATCACTCACTAAAGGTGGAGCTCCTAAAAAATCTTTTTAAAACATACTTCCTTTTCAAGTGAAATCATTCAGGAGTCATTATTTAGATTGTTTTGTAAGCTGACGTTTGCCCTACTTAGTAAGAAAACAGTATGATTCCATTTGAAAAAGTTATAAGTTACTGCATTTATAATAAGTTTATCATTTTCTTGGACCAAATTTTATAATTTTTATCAATACATTACAGATAAGATAAACTTCGTATTTATTGTTTTAAATTAAATTTAAACTTCAAAAAATTAGAATCAGTTTTTCTAATCATAGTGACGTGCAAATGACTTTTTGAAATATACTGTGTTCATACAATAAGTAATTGAGCTATCTAAGAATGCATCAATAAGACCTGTATAAAGCATGTATTTTTGTATAAATACATCCAAAGTATTCTATTTAAAACAAGTTTTACACCTTAAAAATTAACTACAACATAATCTGATAATGGCTAAAAAAGATTTATTAAAAAAAAAATTAAATTGTCTTATGAAGTAATTTGAAGCTCAATGAGTAAGTTTTTTGTTCTTCAGGGCCAGATGTGGAATTAAGTAGTGGCAGATACTTATTTAATCTGTTAAAGCAACCGTGGGATCAGGAGACGACCCTCCTTGGGTAAAGGAGTTGAGCGTGATCCTGACCAAATTTATCGGATTTCTATTAACTAATCCTGGCTAGTGCTGGGCCAGAATGTATCCTGCATTCTTTATAACTGATCACTATTAAATTCTCGATCAATAGTTAGTTCAACCTTGTGGAATGAATTTATTAAGAAGAAGTATTCCTTTTTAATTTTAAAATATGGAGAGAATTGTGTTTTTTTTCATTTTGTCCTTGCGAACGGATTGAATTGTTCTAGAAAAAATAATAGGTCATTTTTATGGCTCACCCAATTACATAGACAAAATTAATTTCAGCAGCTTTTTGAAATCATTTGATTTTTTTATATTTCTAATTAATTTATTAATTGACATCCAATAGATTTTGAACATTTGTTGAGGTTTAGTCCCCATAATATATTTCTTGTACTTAAATTATTGCAGTTGTTGATTCCTGAATCTTTTCTTCTATCTCAACATCTTTGATGAACATTTAGTCAAGTAACTTGTTCTGTCATTAGATTGTTTCCATTTACGTATCCTTTGATTATTTGTGGATAGGTTTTACAATGAGTAATTATAATCACTGAGTACAATCTTTTTCATGATTAGTTTGTGAAAAATTCTGTGCTGAAACATTTCTGATATAAAATTTTGTTAACAGTCCCAGGTTGAAGAATCGGGGCTATCTGTTGCAAGTAGCGGGCAGGGAGGAGTTGGTAGCGGCAGCAGCAGTAGCCAACAGGCAGCCAGTAGCACAACCAGCACCAGGCAGGGGGGGCAGGGGAGTAGCAAGCGACCAGCGCCTGCCAGTGACGAGCAGAGCAAGCACACCACTCCGGCCAAGAGGACGAGGCTCACACCTGCTGCTACTAGTGCGACTACTGCAGCCACCACTGAGGGTGAAATGCTTCTCAGGTATTTGCTTTCATAAAACATAGTATTTATAAACATTAATATAAAAGAATTATATAGTTTTAATCAATGCAAATGTTTGTAGTAAGAAATATGCAGTTGTTTATGGTTGCATATCTTATATTTATTTTTAATAATTTGCTGTTTTAAGACTAAAATATTTTAAATTTTCTTATATGAATACCAGAAATCTATGAATAAAATAACTTTTTTGTTATCGCCATTTGTGGTATACTTTTTGTCATCAATTAGTCACTCGGTTTTATAATTTTAGCCATAGCCATTCGATAACCTATTTTCAATTTTTTTCATTTTGTTCTTATCCATTTTTTGGTAATTATTTCTGATTCAGATCTTGATATACAGTTAATGTTCTTGGACATTGATCTATTAGTCAGTAATTAAGTTTTGATCTCACAATGATAATGTTCCAGATCTGATGGGCTGGAAGTTGAATATCAAGTTCCAACTAGCAGCCAGAGAGATCAGGAAGATGATATCCTTGTAATAAGTGATGAGGATGATGACATGCCAGATGATGGGGTGAGTGTAGATAAGTTTTTTTGGCTCCAATTAAAATAATAAGCTGAAATAAAGTTTATTTCAATTGTTAATTTCATTGATATCCTATCCTCAAAAATGCTGTTAAATATTTTTAAACTTTAGGAATATATCCTCTTTAAGTTGAATACATTTGATGATGATATGCTTGCTGTTTTTTTCCAAATTATTTTATATTCTTTATTTGCCCCATTGCCAATTTGACTTGAGCCACACTTCTGATCCTTTTGGCACTACTACAGAGATTATTTAAATTAGAAGTCTCTCTTAATTTTTAATTTTTTTCTTAACTGACATGCGAAATATAAGATTATTTACTTTAATTATTCATAATTTATATAAATTAGTTGTTTTTAAATAATAATATTCAATTAACAACAACCTTAAAATTTTTGTTTTCCTCCCTAAGCCTCCTGTTTTCCGTCGAAAAATATTGAAGAAAAGAATCTATAGTACAGAAACTAATTGTGGTACAAGATTGGATCAAAAAGTAAATAATAATATTAAGGTGTAAGTACTAAATTAGAAAAATGTTTAGCCCGTGGGCATCATAACACTTAAAAAATAATTTTTAATTGTCTCTGCTTCAATTCGCAATGTTAATTAATGTCTATAATTTTAAATATATCTTTTTTGTTGTAAATTAGGTGTTCTTTAAACTTTTTGTTGTTTTAATTAATCCAATTAAGTTTAGTTATGAAACTATTTAAACAATGTTACTATGTGTTGATATACCTTTAAAATATGTTGAAATTATTTATTAATATTTTTGGCAGTATTGGATAGTGCCGCTGCCCGTCTGGCTTAAGCAGGATTAAGTTTTGGTTTTTAGTGCCTTTAAAAGATATTTTCCAATTGGTCTAAGGCCTAAAGAGAAATCAACTTGCAGAGTCTTCTCTCAGCCTGCTGAGGATATTTGAATACATTTATTTTGGGAAGATCAAGAGAACAATTGCCAATGGTTTGGTCGCCAATAGCTTTTGGATATAACTGAATACCAAATACATGTATATTTTATAAGATCATGCCACACTTGAATGTCTGTGATGAGTGTGTATAGTTGGATTCAGAATTTCATGTAGTGAGAACAAGTTCACTATAATTTGTGTTTTTCATTGACTGCACCCCCAACCATCTTCTCCTCATTCATTATCCACGGTCAACTATCTCTCATAATTAAGTTCACTATAAGTTTATACTTTTGTATTACAACTTTGATAAAAGTGATTTAGAAATAAGTGGTTAAAAATTAGACATTGGTTAGTTGAGACAGGGTTTATACATTGGGTTTTAAAGATTTCAACGCAGAGATCAACGAATGGAACACATGGACAAAATTTTACTTTACGATTACCTTAAATCAAACACATCAATATTCAATGTGTTCCCCACAGAAAGTTTGAACATAGAAATTTACCATAATAATTTTTGTAAAACTACCAGTTCCACAAAGTTCTGATTGACCCCCCTCTCCCTCAAATATTTTTGTAATGAAATATGTTGAATATGTGTTAATAATGTTTCAATTTTAGGGTATTGAAGATGGACAGGAATTTGAAGAAGAGGTCGAGGAGGAAGGGAGGTACTCTCTTGAAGGATATGGTAGAGATGCGCAGGTAAACTATTAACTTCATTTTGTCTTCTTCAACAAAATTATAGTTGGAATTGTAAAAGTGTTTACACACATATATAATGTACATGTACAATCATGTTGCTTAATTATACTTATGTTTTAAATTTTCGCTTAGTAGGAAAACAGAACTGACATAAACAGTTTTGCAATTACTTAAAAAAAAAAAAAAAGGAAACAATAACCATACTGTGGGTATTTTTAAAAATAAACTTTCAATATTGGGTATATCATCTCTTTGCTTGAAGAGATACGGATATGGAAGCCTTCCAGAATTAATTTCAGTAACAAAAGCTTTATTAAAATTTATCAGGAATGTTAAGTTTTCTAACATTCTACCAATTTTATCTTGTAAATGTTCTCTGATCGAGTCAGAATACAAATTGGTCTGCTTTGAGTTTCTGTTTGGGAATCTCTTCTCTGAATAGAAGAAAACATTAGTTATTTATATAAGAAAATATATTTCTTATATAAACGAAAATAACTTTAAATTTAAATGATAAAATGTAAATATTAATTTTAACATCAAATTACATTAAATAAAATTTTATAATTATTATGAAATACTTTGTGGTTGAATCTTGATTGAAGTTCACTGCTGGATGAGATGAATATTTTATAATATTGTCTTTTTTAATATTATTTTTTTACTTAATTACTTTTTTAATACTTTAAATATTGCCGCTTGCTTTATTTTTACGTTAAAAAATAATTACTCATTAGTTTTTAAGCATTTTTAAACTTAATCTACTTTTTAGATATAAAATTACACGTTCTACAAGTTTTTACTTTCATTATATATCGTGAATTATGATTGCACAGTTTTAATTGTTCAATTTCCAATGTATACGTTCTGTTCATGAGAACAGTTAAAATATCACTATGATATACATATTGTGACCTTATCAATAATATATATTTAATGTATTTATAATTTCAACTTATTGGCCTAAAAAATTGTTTTATTAATTAATTATTCTTATTTTATTTTTATTAGGAGATTGCTGGCTATGAGGAGGGCGAGGGGCCAGACATCGACGAAGGAAGTACCACCGACCAAGACAACAATGAGGTTGATATAATAGGTTGGTGGATTTGCAGATGATATATTATTTATAATAAACATGATGTCAACTTTGTTTTGTCCTCTTGATTTCTGGTATTTAACTTGTTAGAACTGTCTTATTAAGTGGAAAGGATAATGAGTAATAACAAGAAATTTTGATTTATTTGTGAAATTGTTTTAAAAATAACAAATTTTAAAAGATATCATATTTTTTTATAAATTTTTAGTAGAAAAAATTAACAATATTTTCTTAGTATCAAATCTGATATGAAAATCTTCGAAGTAATTATTTTGAAACCTCAATGATATGACAGATCACATTTTGTCTTCATTGAGAGTAGTAAGGATAGGATACTAACAACTGCTCTTATGCTAAAATTCTTATTTATAAGTGTTTAAATTATTTTAACTTCTCTATGTTCTATAACCAATTGTAGATATTTTATAATTTTTTGTCAAAGTAAATTAAACACTTTGTCATTCAGTCTATTGAATCCAAAGATAATGAAAATTTGGTTTTGTTAGTTAATACAACTTCTAAAATTTTTAGAATCTGAATTAATTATTAATCAAAAAATTGCTACGTTGAATGCTATGTGTGCATCACGTTCTATTGGGTAATGATATGCTATCCACATAATCCAAATAAAAGTCCTACTTCATTTGAAAAAGTTTCCACTTATTGACATTTATCTGATGTTGTCATTCATTTATCTAATTTTAAAAAAGTCTATTAAAGCTCCTAGACATTATCTCATCCTTAGGTTCTTTTTTTTTTTTACTCACAAAAAGATGAATTGCCCTGATAAATTAATGTTACTTAATAATTTAATTAGTAGTGTGTATATGTCGACTCCATATTTGATGCTGAAATAATTAAAAAATTGAAACTAAGGAGAGAATAAGATTAATAAACCTTTTAAATTTTAAACTTTGTTTAATTTAATTACATAATTTCATGATAATTTCATTTAACTTTTTCTTTTGAATTCTGATGGCCTGAATTATTGAAACCTCAAGTAAATATAAATATTATTCTTTATTAGCTATCTGTTGTCTTTTCCATCTTTCTTCATAATTGTATAGCAGATTTTGGTATAAGTATTGACGCTATTTGTTATTTTGAAAATTAGATGATTCAAGTGAAGTTCCCAATCGATGTGAATCAAGTAGAAGCAATGTAAACGAAACTGTCGCCTCAGGAGGAGAAGCTACAAGTTCCCTTAGTAGTGTCTCAAGTAACCAGTCATACCACAGGAGGCCCACCGCTGTTCCTATATTGAACAGGCATCCAATACTATTAGTAAGCTGTCACCTCAATTTTTTTAAATTAAGCTAAAATAAATCTTAATTTTTTTAATCGTAGGCAATTTTTACCTAGTCGTAGTTTGATGCATGAATGTCATATTCACTGATCTCTGCACCAGTTGTATGTTTTTAATATTTTATTTTGAGAAAGAATTTTTATTTTTGGAAAAACTTTTACTATGTGATCAAAGGTACCTTACCTTATGTAACTTTTAACTATCCTTCATTTTTACTGCAACATGTTTAAAAAAAATATATGACTTAAAACAATTCAATTATTAAAGTGGATTTAAATTTTAGTAGGTGTACTCTGGGATAATTTGGCTAAGTTATTGAAGTTTTCAAAGGAATAGATTCATCTAAATACGGTATTAAATTTCCCATTAGAGGTTTAAGTGGTGTACTTATGTCAGAGTTATTTTGTGCTATATTACAGTTTGTTAGTTAATCCAATCCTCTTTTTACAATTCATCTTTGGGATTCATACTTACTGAAATAACTATCTAAAGAAAACTCAGCTTGAAAAATGCTTACTTTTAGGGATAAAATTCGATTAATATTTTTCAGTTGTTGCCAAGAACAGAGTCAGCTGTTTTGGAAGTTTCCAAATTCCCCTTTTAATAATATTATGCACAACAATGGACCTTTTAAAAAACACGAGTAGATAGCATAAGAAGCGATGATAAGTATGGGTAATCAGAGTTTCAACTATTTCTCCTTTATATTATAGTTATACCAAAAAACTGTTTTCCATTTGATTAATTATTATAGTTATGATGATATTTATTTCTTTTCTGAGTTAGCAAGATATTTTTGTGGTAAATACTCCCTTGATTTCTCCATCATATTTGCAAATTACAATTTCAAATCTAATGGTCATATTTATAAATAATTATGTCTAATTAGTTATATCTAAATATAATTTAAATTACTAGCTTTTAATTGTTTATTTTAGAATGTTAATTTAATGAATATTTCAGGGTTATGAAGATGGAGGAGATGACTCTATCGTACCTAGCACTCCTACACTCTTTGTTCCTCGTAGGAATGATGGATTTAGTGAGGCAGTCAGTTCACCTCAAGTTCCTTCTGGACGATTCACTTTTGCCCAGGAACCAACCCCTCCCCTTCGTCCTACTGGTGGGTATCATAATTTAATTAAAATTTAAATGTGTTGGTCATAAATTGATTCTTCATCCAGTTCATAAACCATAATAAAAAATTGTTTTAGAAATAATTAATAGTGGTGAAGTAAAATATGTATGTAGCTTAAACATTTTTTTACTTTTTTATGGAGAAGATGGTCGGTGAGTGCGGTGAGTAAATAAACAAAACATTATTCATTCGTGCCGACGTTTCGACCTGAATTTTAGGTCTTCATTTTTTTTTTTTTTTTTTTTTTTTTTCAAATGAATAAACAAACTGCTTTGTAGTGCATTTAACATGCTTCTATTTGAGCCCTGATGGAGCTATTTATGTTCAATAATACCTGAAATACAGTTTGTCTGAGGAAATCATCATTTTGTTTTGGCAAATATCATAGAAACTACTATTTTTTAGAGAATAATAGGTTGGTGGTTTTGCAGATGATATATTATTTATAATAAATATGCTGTCAACATTTTGTGAATTTGTTTTGGCAAATATCATAGTAACTACTATTTTTTAGAGAATAATCATTATAAACTGCTTTATGTACAGTTTTTTCAAACCTCAATTTCTGTTTCTTTTTTTTTTTTTAGTTGATTATTAATGAGCTATCACATTTTTTGATGAAATATGATTAATATTAGGAGTTTGTATCCTTTCAACGCTGCTTAGAAATATTTTGACATGATTTTAACATGTTTCTACATACATGGGAGAATGAGTTTATCTTGAGAAAAGTTCGACATTTTAGGGACTATTTGACTTGTAGGGCTGAATTTTAAACTCTTTATATAAACCATAAAGCTACATAAACTTTATCTAATTTTATTTTATATAAATCTTATCTAATCTCATTATAATTATATATATATATGATCGTATAATGATCAAATCTGCAAGGATACCTGTTTCCTTAATATTTGACAAAATAAATTCACAAAATGATTATTAGGCTCAAATTGAAGCTCGTTGAAGGCACTACGAAGTAGTTTATAATAACATAATAATACCCGGGGTTTATCATGTAGGTAACCAACATATTCTAACCTGAGTGGCATTGTTCAGTTTTTATTCCGTGGAGCTGACATGAAATAAAAGTCAACCTATCCAGGCCAAATTCTAACCTACACTGTTTCTGACATGAGAATGCTAAGTTAGTAGCTCTACAAACTCGGCCATTCACGGTCTTAACATCTAAGCTACTTGTTACATATTAGAAATAATTATAATACACCTAAAAAAAAATACAGTGACCATGTTGAAAAATCTGGCATATTGGGTAGACCCACCTCTAGGTAACTGTGAACTTATTACCATACTTTTTGTTTTCCATTTTTACATTATAATCCATTGACAGAAATTAATTTGCCATTTTACTAGGCTATTATTATTATTATTTAAAACAACTTAATGGTATCAGAACCTAGGTAATGGCTAAAATAATATTTTCTGATTGTTACGTTGTTTTTGTAGTTGTGGCTGGTGTGACATTAGCAGCTTCTGAGGGTATGGATGACACTAGAATGGACCTAAGTACTCTGGAGGAAGGCACTGGTAGGAGTGTACCTTCAACACCTTCTCACGTTTCTCCTCAAGGTATTGCACTATTTTATTTTGATCTATTTATTACTGTTATGAAAAATGAAAAACATATTGCCAGTGATTATTTTTAATTTATGATTCAAAGATTGTGTTGTACCTTGTTTGTTGAATAATACTGTTTAAACCTCCAGTTTCTGGTATTTTCAAGGGGTCAGAACACTAGTTTACAGTTATGATGGCCTGATAATATGTATGTACAGTCTGTATGACAACTCGCTGATACATTGAAAATAAATCATCCCAAATTGTCGCTGGATTTTTGTCTTGTTGAATAGAACTAAAAATTATTCTCGATATTCTCCTCCTAAACATTTATGATAGAGCAGGCTTTTGATCTTTTATATTATGATTGGACAAGCAAGAACCATGTGGAGGCGTTCTTTTTAATAACAGTCTGGTCCTGAAGTGTTTCTCTTAATCCCGTTTACAGCTTATCCAGGTTATTTTAGATATAAGATTGAAACTTTTATTGTATCATATAACACTCAATATGTTGGACCTTACAACTCCCTAGCAAATATAAAGTGTATACTTTAGTGTTCATTATTTGTTTTCTTTTTTCATCGAATGATTCACACTCTCAGGTATACTTTAAAAGCCCAGCTAAACCCTCCTGTAATAATTCTGATTCTGGAGGTTTTAAGCTTTTAGAAAACAATTTTTTTTAATTCATTAAATTGTTCATTGTTATGACAAAAATTATGATCTATAATTGCTATAATTTGTCTAATATATAATTTTTTGATTTTCAACAGAAGCAGGCGGTGAAGAAATAGGTCAAAGCAGTGGTCAAGAATCCGGCGGCAATGGAAGTATAGAAGGAGGTGAACCAGAGTCTGACCAGCAACCACCAGCAGATGATAACCCAGATGGTACGTGACCTCCATTTGTTTACAGCAAATGTTACAGGTTACTACTAGATGTATGAATTTTTCAAGAAGCAAAATAGATCTGATTTTGGTTTAGTTCCTCAACTATGTGTCTTCGTACTTATAAATTGAGAAACCTAGTAACAGTGTTGTGCGAGTATTGTGGATGGTTCTTAGTTATTTATTGTTGCTGAAGAATGTTAAGAAATGCATTATATTGTCAAAAATATAGTCCTTCTTTTTCTTTACTTATTTGTGTAATAGTATGTGGAGAAATGTAAAAAAAAATGTTTTGTGACCCTCTAATTAATATATTATGCCTGTTATTGTTATTTATTAACCAATTCAATTTTAGCTTTTCACCACTTATATAAGCTAATAATTGATGTTATGTTTACTAACAATTTTTTTTTATATAAATATTAAAAAATAAATAAAACATATTAGTCTTCAAAATTCACAGGCTCATTGATTCCTTCCTTAACTTTACTGGTACTCTTGAATCTCCTTTTATATTCTTTTATGCTATACAATTGTCAATTTGTATTGCCTTTATCATGGTTTGTAAAGTTTTTTATGTTGTAGATAATATACTATTATGGTCGATATTATTCAGTAGAATTTTTAAACAATATTTATTTTAAATATAAGCGTTCATATGGTACAGATTATTCAGTTTATGTATATAAGACTGTGTTTATGATGTTAAATTAAAGTTGCTGTATCATTTTGAAATAGTAGAAAAAAGTTAGTGACTATTACATTAAAGCTATCAAATGTTAAAGGTGTTAGCAGTGAGGGAGAAAAGGCCGGCGGTAGCCGTGTGAGCCAAGATGAAGAGGAGGGCCGAGAGGCAGAAGCCAGTCCAGCTAGGCGGGCTGCTGGAAGTCGCAGGTCACCACGCAGCAATCGGGCTCGCAGCAGGGTTACCCCCATCGTCTGGGAGCCTTCTGTGTCGATGATGGCTGCTAGGGGTCAGTATTATCCGTTTGGTTCAGTCTATGGTAATGACAAATTACTTAATTTTCCTAGTTGTTTGTTTATTTACTGGCACAAATTTCAACCTGCACAAAAAGGTAGCGCTAGACACTTAGTGTTTGAATGGTAGTTAAAACTGAATTTTAGTTTTTTTCCTTATTACTCATTTTAAATTTAAAGAAAATGTGAATTCACTTTAAATACCAATCTCTTTTTGTATGGTTTTGAACTCTGTATATCAGGAAGGAGGAAGAAATTGATTGCTATGAAATTTATGAATTGTCAAAAAAAAAAAAATAATTCCTTAGATAAAAATATGATAGCTTTTGTGAAGTAGAACATGTGCATCCAATTCCGTTCTCCTTAATGTTATGATTTAACATACTTCTTTTAACACAAAACAGTATCTTCAGCAAAACCAAAGCCATATAATTGTCAGATTCAAAATTTTCAGGAAAGATTATATAGATAAGAATATGATAGTTGAAAAAATTGAGTTTTCAGGATACTGTTTTGTTTTTTAAAATGGTGATGTATTATTTATCTATAGTGTTTTACAACAAGTGATATATTGTCGAGTTTGAAAAAGTTACAATTAATTATTTTGCGTAAATAAGTGGATAAATTTAGATGAAAATAGAACAAATAAACTAATCCTTTATCGAAAATTTTTTTACTTACATACTCGTCTCCCCAATTTGATCCTGCTACTGAGGCTGTCCTGTTCTCATGATTACATAGTGATTGATTTTGGTTGCACCTACATTGGACACATATTTCTTATCCACAATCACATCTGATCATCAAATGTAGAAAAACAGACAGATTGATATGAACGTAGATATACCTACATTGACTTTATTGTACACCCGATCAGAAAGTAATTCAAGTGAAAAATTTAATTACAAAAATATATAAAATATATTACTTCTGTAATATATCTGTTTTATATTCTGTAATTGTTCTCCAGTAGATATACTTCATTTCCTAGTAATGGTAGGCTTTATCCTGTTGTTCATACCTGCCAGTCCATTTATACTTTTCTTTGTTAATTTTCCCTGATATGAATTTTTTTTTTGGGAAACTAACGTTTTGGGAAAGTCAGTACAACCTTTTTTTCTCATGTGTGACCAATGGGTCTTACTGTGTCGTAAGTGTTGGAGAGAAATTTTCAGATATGTTTTGAATAATTTACTTTCAATTATTTGATTTTAATTTTAATTTTACTATGCTCAATTGATTTTCATTTGAACTAATTCCTGAATGAATGGGTTTTGTATGTGCCCAGGCACTTACATTCTAATCAATGTTTAAGTTTGTGACTGTTAGACATCATCTTACCATGAGAAGTACACATCCAATGTCTGTACAGCCTTATGTTTTTTGTTTTTATATAAACATTGATAACTAAGTAGATTTCTTGTAGTGTCTTCTCAGTGAAGTAAATATTTATTTAGACATATATTCAGGCATTTATACTTTATCCTTCTGTAAATGTTATTAGCATTAGATGGGAATTCAAATGAAAGTTATTAGAATAATTTAGAGGGAAGAGGGGAGAGGGGGAATTATATTGAGCTGAAAGACAAGGTCCTGCTCTAGAGAAGGTTAATAAGATAAAGAAAGACTAACTGTATTTGGTATTTCAAACGGCAAGTATTCATTAATAAAAATTTAAGGATATTGTTTCCCACTTAACCCTAAAACATTCTAAAATTTCACTATAATGGTAATTATAAAAATATAGATGAGATAATTAAAACTCTATTCAAAGTTTTTTTTTTTTAATATTTATTCCTGAAACCAAAAACATATTTAAAAAGTGTAGTTAATTTGATTGACTATTTCATTATAATAAACTGGTTTTTTATCCTGATGAAGAGAATTGCAGCATAGAGGGCCACTTGCTGTTTTTCTATGTATGGCACAAAGTTAAAAATTTTGCTTTTTGTTTCGTATTTATACATTAGATATAATATAGTACTTGTGTACAATTTTTAATATTATTAAATGAGGATTTTTTAAATTTAGTGAAACAATTATTAAGCTCTTATTCTTCCTTTTATGATGGATAATGGGAATAATAACTGATTATTTATCAGGTTTTAATACTGTCCATTAAAACTTAAGTGTTTACTCGTTAACAACTGTTTTGGTAATGATTTAGGAAGTGGAGCACCTCCGATGCGACCTGCCCGAGGAGGTCAGCCTGGTAGGAGTGGTGGCTTCCGAGGTGGAAGGCCCCGACGAGGTTCTAGGCCTGGCTACCATCCCGTCAACCAACCATTCCAGCCAAACAGGTTCTAGCCAACTATCGCCGCTGAGGCATGCCAAGCTAATATTGAGGAGGATTCTGGTGTGGAAGAGCCTTTATACTGCTAGCCTACTTGAAATCATTATTAATCAGAAAAACTGAAGTGGTCAAACACAAATTCTGATTAGAGACTCTAAAATCAGTTGACAGTTTTCTGCTTTTAATGTATTGATAACTGATAGGATATAAAATATTCTCTGTTATTTTTAATTTTAGAAAAAGGTATACATATATTTATTTATTAATAAGTACGTGAGCGTTTATCATGATTTAAGATATAATGCCTTTTATTTTACTGATGAATGATTTGTTTTAAAAAAGAACATTGATGATATGAATTAATTAGGTTAGAAATGCATTTGTTGTATAAATGAATTGTAATATATGTTTTGTTATTGCATGTATTGTAATCTTTTATGATTATAAGAATTAAGATTTTTTTAATTGACTTTTGGAAGTGCGCTTCAAATTTGTATCCTTTACTTTTCTTTTTTATAATACTTTCTAATGTAAAAAATTAATGACTGAAAATGTTGGTTTGGTGGTAAAAATGATTATGTGATATTCTTGGAAAGATAAGGTTTTTTACTATCTATTAACAAAGTCTATGTTTCTCAACTGATAAATTGTGAAATTAGGAATATTTAGTTAAATATGTTAAACACACAATTTTGTTAATACTGAAGCAAAGATTTAGTTTAAGCACTGGTAAGACATTAGAAAAACTTAGCTTCACAAAAATATCACCTGATCACTTTTATAGTGTGTATCAAATTGATTGTATAATAAAATGACGTGTTTGTCATTTCTAATTACTTGTGATGTTTTATTTTTAAGGAATAATAATGCTTTATTATTTAGCTGTTAGTTAACATTTGCTTAGAGAAGGGGTAATCCCTCACCTCTTTAGAGCCATTAGTTAGTGTCTCTCTTTTACTCATGAGTACAGATCAGGCCTTCCTGGCAGACTATCGAATCAATTGCATGTGCTCTCAGCTATCTTGAGTGTCTTTCCAGGTAAGAAATCATGATTGGCTGTATACCTTACTAATTGCATGGTAAAAAATGTCCCAGGTTTGCACTTGTAGATAATAAAAATTAAATGATGTTGAGCCTGGTGAGTGGATGGATGGCCAGTCTAAACAAAAAGTAATGCTGGCATCATTGTCATCATACTGTAGACAATTTACACCAATATGGGTGCAGGAGTGAACTCTGTGCTGTAAAAATTAGGAATCATGATTTTCTAGGATGCTGGATGATGCCCAGAGTTTAAGTTCATGAAAGTCTGCTGAGGGGAAAGGCACAAAAGTTCATGGCCTGTAAAAAAAAATTGAAATTTTAGTAGCTGACACTATTATATTAGCAGAAAACCTCTTGAATATGTTGGGAAGAAACATATCTGTTTCACATGGCGCTGTAACTAAACCCAGGTAGCCTTATTTTAAGATTCCAATTAATGAATGAAAAGGTTAGAATTGAAAGTGGCACATTACACTTATGATTAATTGTGAGAAATTGAATGTTGAATTAATGTGAAAAATAAGAGTGACCTAAGAATTGGTCTATAAAAACCTACTGATACCAAAATAAATATCGGTTTCTGTTCACTTGATTAGGAATGCATGTATAACCAATCCATAAAATACAGTTTCTGAGAAATGAAGGGGATAAATATTTCATTCAAATTATACACTTATTGCTAACTTAAAAAAAACAAAACATTAACCTGTTTTTTACTGCTTAGTTATACCAGTACATTATACATAGATACTTATAAAACATTATCAACCTGTTGAAAGATGTGTTGGCTGCTTGAATTCTTAATCACCATTTTTCCGGAGCGGTGTTAAACAGTAGGCAGGCGACTTGCCACCACACTACTGTACTTGGAACCAACATCTGTTCGACTGCAGGTTTCATCCCCTGAAACCTGCCTTATATTTACAATTTTTCTCACTGATTGGATATCTTCTCTTGGACTCCAATGGTGAGTATGATGTAGCGGGCTCTTCATTAATGAGCTTAGCCAATTTCCCATCTTCATCTAGAGCATTATTATTATTCAGCCTGACAAAGTCATCACTGACATCCTTACACATTGGGTCTGCAGGGTACTAATAATGTTCAGGACTCAGAACTACAAACACATCTAAGTTTTCTGTTTCCTAATTTAAAAGGGCAGAATCTTCTTTTCTAAATTATAACCCTTGCTTTGAAAGATTTTCTGCTCCCATTTATTGTCTTGTTAAAAGCTTTAGTCTCACTTGTGGTCAAGTGTTCTACTTTTTTCTCTTAACAGATTTTTTTCCAAATCTCTTTCCTATAGAGCAGTCCAATTCTTCTCCCTTCTTTTTTTCCTATATTCCTCTGAGGACTGTATCTTGTGATGTTTCTGAACCATGCTTTTATTGACCTCATTTTTTGCATCTGTGGGGACCACACTGAGTCAAAACAGGGACTGCCCTTTCTTCCAATACTAATTTTCTTTCTGGGTACTTCCAAAACCATTTCCTTTGATGAAACTAAGTTAATTGGCGTTGTGCTATTCCCAATCTTTTTATTGAAATCCCTGATCACCTTTATATTACTGTTGGGGTAGCTATCGATAATGCTATCTAACTGATCGTAGATTGATTTCTTCTCATCAGGCGACATTTTGGTGGATACATAGCAGCTGAGAAGATTATAATTATTGAATTTTTCTTTGAACTGTAAGACGCATATCTATGGGCTATCTAGTTCAATATATATTATTAGGTTTCTTTCTGTTGCTACGAAGCCTGTTCCTGATATTCGTTGATGTTTGTAACAGCTATAGTATAGACAGCTGATGGTATAGATTCAGTCGTTCAGACGTCCATTTCCTTTCCATCTGTAGTACAACGAAGTCTAGGTTGGGCTTGTCAAGATTTAGGAATTGTTGAAGCGATCCGATTCTATAGGAAGATAAAATGTTTCTTTGTCCATAAACAAGGTCCTTGATCCAATTCTTGGTTGTTTCTATAATTCAAATCAGGTAATTCTTAATGGTTACCTATTTTCTTTAACTAACTCTGAAAACAGATAGAGATATATCGATATAATTTTTGTTTAAATGCGTTTACATCTTAGGAACGGAGATAAACATAAAAAATTATATGTCCGGTATATTATAAGATAAATTAATGCTGTCAACAGCTGCGTGAGGAGTACTGCAAGCAAAAGCTTAAAGGAGACTGAGTTGTTCCTTTAACTTGGAACTATTGTAATAAATGGCCCAGAAGCCTGCGCAGTGACAACCGCTAATTTCCTGGCATTAGAGAGAGCAATCCATGGAAGATCTTCTGACCCTAAAAATAGGCTTATAATGAAGAAGTGACAGAGAACAGTATAATCTCTTCATTAGCTGGGATGTTTTAAAGCAGCCAAACTTACAATTACAATAGTCTGGGCAGTCGACAAAACTGGCCATACTGATTCCCAAGATACTCATCAAAGAAATCTATGACACCAGATGAGAGGAGACAGAGCAGTTCTTGCTACAGTTTCCAACCCAGGCTGTAGCAATTACTGCAAAAACCCTAGTCAATGTATGATTTGATGTGATAGACAATTACTAAGTAATTGAGTAAATAAAAAAAGATCAAAATTGAAATATTGATTGTTTTAATTATATGTTGCTTTTTTTTTTTTTCGACTAGCAACATGCACAAATCCCATCAGAGCAAATGTGGGCACTTTAACATGTTTGCGTTGTGATATATGCCTGTCCACCTGTCATACTTATCAGCTATGATAGCACAATGCATCTTAGTTATCTGCTAAAATTAGCCAGATGCTTCTAAAAAAAACCCAAATCCTCTGTTCTTTTTTTTTTTTTTTTTTTTTTTTAAATTTCTGACCCAATAAACGTAAAATAAAAATGCACAAGTACGTATAGATTTCTTAAAAGCATTTAATTTGCTTTAATACCGTTTTTGCATGATATACCATGATATAATATAACCATCCTGTAACTTACTGTCTTAAGTATTGGATGAAATATAATTAACAAAGGTTTTTATGTTAAGTTTTCAATTAAAATATCAACTAAAAACTTGCATAAGAAAGGTATTTTTATATTTTCGACTTTGGCAATTTCGATGTACAGCTTCATATTTAAAGCTTTCTAAAGGCTGATGATTTTATGAATAAAATATATGCCCTATAATATAGCGTTTTATGTACATTATAATGAGTATGATGTATACATATAAAAGTGCATAAATGTAGAAATCTAAATGCGAGAGGCATATACCTTCTTAGTTTAGCCATTGCCGTTTTTTGAGATGGAGTGATTTCTCTGTAAGAGAGTTCGGTTTGTTCTTAAACATATTAAATAGATGATGAAATAAGTCTAGTTATAATGAAATAGTCTACAGAGTGTATCTTCGTAGTACTGTTCCAATTTAGATGATTTTCCTTTTGTTTTATACATTTGTGTATTTCACCATCTTTTAAATGGGTAGCTATAATCTTGCAGAAGTTGCATAGTTTTCGAGTCATACACCAAGCAAAAACCACTGGTAAAAATATCTGCTTAATTTACTAAAATCTATCTCTATATTAATACTAATGTTAAACTTTAATCAAAGTATAGACAATATTTGAGGAGCTGTTTATGAAATAAAGGTGTCTTAGGAAATACTTTTGCGTATAAGTATAGGGTGTTTTTTTAAGCCCGATAGAACTTGAAATTGTAAAAAATAACACAAAAAATTAAATTGTAATCAAAATTTTTTTTTTATTCGAAAGATCAATACGTGACATTAACATTTGAAAATGATTTCGGGCATATGGGCACCGCGGCTGTTCTTGACGAAGCGCATTCTGTAAAATTGTGTTCAGCGATGAGGCGCATTTTTGGCTTAACGGGTTTGTTAATAAGCAAAATTGCCGCATATGGTCGTGCGATTTGACACCTCTCGATTATTTCCTGTGGGGCTACGTGAAGTCACTGGTTTATGCTGATAAACCAGCAACAATTGACGCCTTGGAGGCCAGCATTGTTCGTGTTGTTCGTGACATACGGCCAAAATTGGACGTCCAGAATGCGCTTCGTCAAGAACAGCCGCGGTGCCCATATGCCCGAAATCATTTTCAAATGTTAATGTCACGTATTGATCTTTCGAATAAAAAAAAAAATTTGATTACAATTTAATTTTTTGTGTTATTTTTTACAATTTCAAGTTCTATCGGGCTCAAAAAAACACCCTATAGTAAGTGCCTGATAAAATTGATGCTTAAACATTTTTGCAACAATTCCGAGCTATCCTCCAAATTCAGCCAAATCCGACAAGCTGGTGTGCCGAGGATAAGTAGAGTGAAAATGGAAGACAAAATATGTTAATATCGATTTAGGACCATGTAGGTACTAATCGATTAAATGTTTCCTGCCTTACTGCTGAAGGCAATGGACCTTCTATTTAAATATGAAATAAAAAAAATAATAATAATAATAATAAAAAGGTCCTCAGGATCTAAGATTTCGTTATTCCGTTTACCACTAGAGATGGCAAAAGTACATTGTTACATTGTACATGCCCTGTGTAACCGAAAATCTTGATAGACGTAATTAATAAATATATTCGATTTTAACTACAGACAAGTACCGTACCAAATTTGTTCCTTGATATTTGAAACGTAAAATGCTATTGAAAATTTTCGTTTCTGAGCATACATTTTTTTTTTAATTTTTTGCACGAATATCTCTTCTCTATCCTCGGTTATGAGGAAATAAAGTAAAATTTTGAGAAGGTGACGGGGTTTTATCGTCAGAAATGTTTTAGGGAGATTGTTGGACAGACGTGATAAAGGAGTTTCTGAATAAATAATAATAATAATGAAGGCCAAACAAATCCGAAGGTTCGATGCCGATACCACCATACACTCTCTGCGTTGTGTAATCTTTTAAATTCTCCCGTTAATTCAACCTTTTTCGGTCCGAATATTTTTCACACTGCTTTATTTTAGAAAACCCTAAGACGC
>NW_027112940.1:429385-430384 GCF_000696795.3 Halyomorpha halys | reverse complement strand
AAAATATTCGGACCGAAAAAGGTTGAATTAACGGGAGAATTTAAAAGATTACACAACGCAGAGAGTGTATGGTGGTATCGGCATCGAACCTTCGGGTTTGTTTGGCCTTCATTATTATTATTTATTCAGAAACTCCTTTATCACGTCTGTCCAACAATCTCCCTAAAACATTTCTGACGATAAAACCCCGTCACCTTCTCAAAATTTTACTTTATTTCCTCATAACCGAGGATAGAGAAGCGATATTCGTGCAAGAAATTAAAAAAAAAAATGTATCCTCATAAACGAAAATTTTCAATAGCAGTTTACGTTTCAAATATCAAGGAACAAATTTGGCACAGTGCCTATTTGAAGTCCAAGTCATATTAATTATTATTAATTAATCATGATTTGTGAAACAATAGTTTTGTACATTCTAATTTTTAAGTTTTCGAATGAAGGCGCAAGCTAAGCAGTTTCGAAATTGAAAAATAACAAGCATTTCCCGATTTCAACCTAGCTTTTATTTCCTCATCAATTTAGTTTTTTCTAGTTACCGTAGAACCTAAATACTTAAAATTATCTACCTGTTCAAACAAATTTCCTTCTATTTCGGTATCACCGAAATTGCTCGCGTTTCTACTGCTAACCATATATTTAGTTTTATTTTTATCCTTATTTGTTTCAAGACCTAGTTCCTTACTGGAGTTTATTAACGTGGTTGTATTCAGTTCTATAGTTTCTTTGTCCCCACCCAATAATACCAAATCATTAGCATGCCCAAGCACCGGTATTTTACCACTAAAAGTTACACCCTTTTCGGTATTAATCACACTTTTAATGACGTATTCTAGTGCTAGATTAAATAAGATAGGTGATAAAGAATTGCCTTTTTTTAAACCCAATCGGACCTGGAATGTCTCAGAATAATGATTACAGATTTCTGAATAAATATTATATGGAATTGAAACAATTGTTTTGTTGTTTATAGCTAAAAGGGAAGGTGGGGAGAATGACATA
>NW_027112940.1:413789-429314 GCF_000696795.3 Halyomorpha halys | reverse complement strand
CATTGTTCATAACTTCTTTACATTCCATCCAAATTCTAAGTTACTACAACCGTTAGAAAGTATAATGTCTACTCTATGAACCTCTATTAACGCCCCTTATACTTAATGCCCTTACAAGAGTGAAATATCGGTTTTAAATAAAGAAACACTTTTGTAAACGTTTTATTTTATACCTAATTTGTTTGATTAGGTCCAGTTTATGCAATTTGGTGTAGTCTATAGGGCCCTAAATCACTTTTAAGTTTCGTGTAGATTTGCTGAGCCATGTTGAAGTTATTGTTATTTTTTAAAAATAAATCACCAATTCAAGAGGTGAGGTAGCTATATCAGTAGGCCTTAATGATACATGTTAAATAGTTAAGTCGCCTGATAGGAGACGGATTAATAGGAATAATGGAGAGTACACAAATAGACCCTAAATTCATCTTTACCATTCAGTATATAGTTCAGATGCCGAATGTTCTCACAATGGCAGAGTTAATTAGCTGAAGCCAGATTGTGTAATGGGGATCAGCTGAGCGCATAGTAATCGAAGAGGCACTTCACACGAAGGCAGATCAGGCGGCAAATGACTGGGCGCTGGCTTCCGGTCAGGAAGTCCCGCCCTTCCGGCGTTTAACCGCCTTGTTTTCCCTTCATCTGCCAAATCTATGCCATTTCTAATCTTACGCTTAGCTCGAAAATTTGAAAAATGTTAAATTCCTAAAAATGATTTAATAATATTAAATACTTGATTTACATCATAGTTGAAGATGAGTCAGTTAGTTATGCTGGTAGGGTGCTTGTAGCTCCTGTATAGCTGAATCTTATATTGTGGGTTTGTGGAGGACATAGTTTATTTTACTCCTCGTGTATATTAACACATAGGTGGTGAGAGATAATTCGAAGATTTATTTACGTTTTGTGCTTAATTTTCTATTGATCTTATGTAGTTCTGCACGCTTGGTTTCCAACTCATAGAGGCTTGCGGCAAGCCAGAGATTGGCCAAGTCCCACTTCTTACTTCGACAAAGGTAGTCCCCCTGGAAAATGTTTAGAAATTAGGTTAAGTGCATTCTGAGACACTTTAATAATGCATTTACCAATTAAAACTTTTCAGCTAACACTGAATAATCATTTAAGAAAACAATAAAGCTGTTTTAATTATATTTTCTCATAAAATATGTGCTGCTGAACCCTGCTCGCCTCTTCCTCTGCCAAGGTTCCCGTGGACCACCAGTTGTGAACCACTGTTCTGTACGATGTCAATCTTTTGGTCAATTGTTTATTAAGAGAATCAAATAAATATTTACATAGCAAGCCATTTGGATGTTAATTATTAAAAAAAATATAGGAATTTTTTTAATAGAATACTTATTTAGAATGAAATAACCAAGACCAAAATTAAGACATTTATATCTGAAATATCTGCTATAAAAATTAGTGGCGCCTTGCAATGTTACTTCTCAAAACTTGAAACATCTCGAATATCTTGACCTGGACAGGTCAAGAAGGCATGAGTTAAATCTCTTTGTCCTTTAATGAGGAAATCTGGTTATTACATCTCTTGGTGTAAAAATGTTTTTATAGATATGAAAGTGTTTTTTCTTATTGCAGCTAGAAGCTGACACATATCTTGCTCTATCCATACCTTCTTTTGTTTATATTTTATTTCCAATTATCCTAACTCTCATATTTTCTCTTGACTCATTTTCTTGATTGAAAAACCTTCGAGTAATACATCGTAAGAATTGCCATATAATAAAAACACACAAAAACTACGATGGTTACCATGTATACAGTAATAAAAATGAGATCGTCATACACATATT
Organism: Halyomorpha halys; assembly: GCF_000696795.3. Classification (NCBI taxonomy): domain Eukaryota; kingdom Metazoa; phylum Arthropoda; class Insecta; order Hemiptera; family Pentatomidae; genus Halyomorpha; species Halyomorpha halys. The sequence continues at coordinate 427,503 of NW_027112940.1, read as the reverse complement.
TCGCATTTAGAGCGCACACACACCAAGGACGTTTAGCCGCGTCCAATCAGTCTTGCTTGACTTGCTGGATCAGTGGTTGCCAATCGGTGGTCCGCAGACCAATGGATGGCCGCAAAAGAGTCCAGCAGCATGTATTTTGTGAGAAATTATTATTAAAATTGTTTTATTCTTTACCTTTCCAGATTTTTTTTTTTTTAGTATTGGTTGAAAATGCCAAAATGCCTCTGAATGCACTGAGGGCACCTTTCCTTTGCTCCAAGTGGTCCACGATGATTCAATTCCTGGCTTACTGGTCCACATACTTCTATGAGTTTGGAACAACTGTGCTAGAAGTGACTAGACCGGCTTGACGCCCTTATGATGATGTGCTTAGTGCGCACTCTTAGAATTTTCAATAATATCAAGAAAGACCTATAAGTCCAGATTACAGAAACCGTAGTATCATTTTATCATTTTAAATATTTATTCGAAATATTTACACAATCTTCTTGAATTAATACGGAACAGATTTACAAAAGATTTACCAAATAAAAATAAAGGGGTTATGTAATTTAATACTTCAGTTGATGACATCATAATTTATTGAAAATACAGTGAGGAGTCCATTAGATTTGTTTTTATGATCCCCTTCCTGGTCATTTCTGAGGGGGTTATCTACAGGTCATCACCCTATTCTAACCGTGGTTCCAATGACCATGTTGTTTTCATTTTGTGGGACCGCCGCAAAAATAAAAGTGGACCAACGCCGCTGCGGTAACGAGATAGTCAAAGTTGGTGCTTAAACTCACTTGGCTATGAACGGCCTTCAGTTCCCTGAGAGTTGTCATTGAGGGTTGCCCACTTATTTGTCCACATATAAACATATATAGGTAAAAGAAATATATATAATTCGACATTTCAAGAAATATTCCCGCCATTTTATTGCTACTTCATAAAATGAATTCATTACTTTTTTAATTTTTAGTAGCTATAAATAAATTATTAAAAATTCAGCATAAATTTAATTATTGTACATAAATACAAAAATATAAAATGTGATGAAGAGGTTTGCTATGAGAGCATCAGCCTTCTGGGATTGCTTGCAAAAATATTAACCACCTCTTTTGCGATGGTTACCTTCTTTAATTTATTTTCAACAAACATTCTGAGATTATTAAAGTGGTAAACTGTAAGTTATAATCGGAAGAGTGGGATCTTTTTTATTTGTACCCACATTATTTTTAGAGATAAGTATATTATTGAATAATTGCACTCATTGAATCTTAACTTTTTTACCGAAGAATCGATGTATATCCATCTTATCCCTTTAAAGGTTTGTTTTTATTCGTGGAGACGTCAACTCAACAATGTTACCTTTCTAATTGTAACATGTTTCCAGAAGAAATCATCTATTAAATAAGTTCATTATTTTCTTTATTTTTGTCTTGGATCCCAAATATCTAGCCACGGCTCCCCTCTGCTTATGCCTATGAATCTGGGAGCAGGTCCACAAAGAAAAAAAAAATGAACATAGGTATTTTCGTAGGTAAAAAATTCTATGAATAGGTATTGGTGGTTTATAAAGTAGTTTCATTTCTTCTAATGATCAGATTGGTTATGCATGAATTTTACATTTCATCAAAAGAATGAGATTTAAGGTAGTAAAGAAATGTTTGAAGGAAGAGTCATTGCGGATAGAAATATGTAAGGAATTCCAAAAGGAGGAGGAACGGACAAGAAAGGATCTGTCAAATAAGAAAACAAACAATGAGAAAAGTTACTGGCGGGTTTTTTAAGTCACGGTGCAATTCACACAGTGTTTGGTAACAATGACAGGACGATCTTGTATGAATAATTTCAACCAAATATTTCCTCACATCTCTCTTGATGAGGGTAGCTATTAGACTCCCGAAAAGATGATGGTAGCAAGAGAGTGTTAGGAGGCTGCAATGAGCCGAGTCCATTTACTGTGATTAGCTCACGGGTGGTCCGATTCCTCACGGTCCGGGCTCAGGGTAATGGATAGCTTATTCTGATCGCTCAGGAGTCAAGAGCTGTGGATTGGAATATGCTTACTGGCTCCTGTTCACACGTTTAGCTCACAGTCATTTATTTTATTGAATGATTGATTATATTGGCTAACCAAAACGGTGAATGTATCTATTTATAAGTCTAATATTTTGTAACAGCCACTGAAAGTAGGATGCATGGACGTACCCATAGGGGGCAGCTCCCCCCTCCCTAGAAGGGACAAAAATTTATTCCTTTAATAAAGAATTTTTTTTTTCAAGCTAATAGTCATTTTAATAGCTAATGAATCCTTACACAAGACTGAAAAGACAGGAAACTGCACGTCGATTTCGACTATTACAGCACTTACTAGACAAACGGTCCAAACTCCCAATTCATTACAAAACCCTGATTTACATGACAATTATAAGACCTATCTGGACATACGGTATTCAGCTTTGGGGCTCCACTAAACCTTCAAATTCCTCTGGTATCCAATCCTTACAACCCAAAATCCTTCGTAAAATCCTAAATGCTCCCTACTTTGTCACAAATAAAATCATCCACAAAGACCTTAATGTTCCATTTGTAGTCGATCTTGCCCGAACCATATATCAATCCTTCCATTACAAACTCCCTAACCACTCAAACCCATTTGAACTTTGAAAACTTTTAGTTTCTAATCTTGCTTCCTCTTTTATTTCGGACAATCCTCCGAGGAGTCTGAAAAGAAGATGGCCTCGAGACCTTATATTGTAAAAATGTTTTTAGAGTGCTACCAATGGGTAGTTTCTTTACATGCTTGTACCATACTGTTATGATTTCCTTAAATTTATTTCCTGTATTTTATGTACAGTTGTAAATATTAATAAATAAATTAAAAAAAAAAAGCTAATGAAGCACTACCAAATTATACATAATTTTCTTAATATTTTGGATTCATTCGCCTTTTCCATGCTGAAATGTAACAACCTGATTATGGCTCCCCCCCCCCCCTGATTGACTATGGCTACCCCTTCCTTAGTTTTGATCCTGAGTACGCCCTTGGTATGATGTGCACTAATTAATATTTGGTGGAGAAAATAAGCAGATTCCAGTGACAACATGGATCAATGTTTCCTTGTGTTTTTGGTAACTGTTAAATACCTCTTGTATTTCACATCTACAGTTGTATATACCTATTTTTAATATTTCACATTTATAATATATATCCATCCTTGTACAGCGTTTCACATCAATATAGTATCCACTTTCAGTATTTACGTTTTTCACATCTTAATTCTAACTCGTTCAAGTTTTCTCGGCCACAATATTTTTTTTTCTAGGACCTATTTTGAGATATCATACAGCCTCTTCAAACTCAATAAAAATAAAAATTAAATAAATTTAATTAATTTTCGCAATCTTTTAACACAGGTCTGAATTCACTGAAAACGTTTTTCCCCAGAGTTATGAATATGAAAATGAAGATGTAAAAATATTGCTCTAAAATACATGGCAATAAGAATCACTGTGCCCAAGGCCAGTAGAAGAGCAATATAAAATCGCACTATAATGAGCCCATCATGTTTATCATAAAGAAATCTTCTCCGAGATTGTATTAATCGTCTTCTAACCAATATGAATGTATAGTTGTAATCCTTGAAAACCATTTTATCCACCCATATATTAAATTTTTCTGTAATAATTACTCAGCAGAAAATTATGTTCATTTTTGTTGACTCTTCATATGTTAATTTATACCTTGTCTTACCGACATGTTTGGTAATTCTAAACTATACATTAAAAGAGAAAAGATAATAAAAATAAAATAAAATAAAATAAATTGGCATGCATATTTCACATGGGAAATGTGATAATAATAATCTTTATTTATTCTGGGATTGATCCCTTTACAATAATTTACAGGTGTCAAAATTAGGCTTTAGAGCCTTAGAGTAAATTACAAAATGGAATTACAAGATGTCATAAAATAAAATAATACAATGAATTTAAAAAGATACAAATAAACAAAAATAATTAACATAATAAATAAAATAATGATAAAACAAATAAAATAAAACCACTTGTCATATCATAAAACATAAGATGACTTCTGATAGTAACTAAAAAGAAAAAAAAATCAAATACAATTAAACTGAAAAATAACAAATGAAAAGATATAATATTTGCTAGTGTACAAATTTACAATTATAATCGGAAATCTAAGACATAAAATACAGAAAATATATAAAGCTTTTTTTAAACTTTCAATTGTATTCTTCCGGAATTGGGTGAACAAAAGGTTGTCGAAGATACGGAATTTGAAGATTGGAAGGGTATTAGAACTACGAATAAAGGAGGGAATAGAATTCTATAGGGAAGAGGAACGGATGAGGAAAGATCTACCAAAGGCTGCGGTTAGATGGGCAGTTACATGTAAGTCTGTAGGCCGTGTATTGCGGGAATGCACTGAGGACTTAAATTGAAGGATATCTGATATGTACGATGGACGGCGGGATAGGCTTGATAGACAAAGGAAGCAAGGAAATATTTACGACGGAAGGAGGAGTAAAGCCACTTCAACTCTTCATTAAATCGGGTGACAGAGGCGTCCCTGGGACCCCAAAGATGAATCGTACAAAGCAATTATTTAACCGTTTTAATTTTGCTTCGAGATCCCCAGAAACACCCCCGTAAACCACAGAGCAATAGTCAAAGTGGGGGAATATGTAGTACAAGTATTAAATGAAATTTCTTAAAAGCATTAAATAAAAAATAAAAATCTTGGAATTTCGTCTAAAATATATAAAACGCTCAAATTTCTGTCGTGTTTTTTGCAGAATCCGGAGCTAGGGAATAAAATATGCCATCATACCAAAATCCGGTCTCTAATTATGGGTTTCATTTTTGGATTGGTTTGGTTGACTTTTGAAAATTTTGGTACTAATAATAGCTAGTAGTTAAATAGCAAATTTAAATAGATTTTCATGACTATTGTTTCATTAAAATAATTTTAATCCATTCCTGACTTATTTCCAATTGGTTCTAAGGACGTATTGTTATTTAAGGATCGTGTAGACTTCTGGAATATGTATATCCGTTTGATTTTTGTCTTCAGCTATAAATCCCTTCTTCAAAAATCAACCTAGACTCCCATTAAGTGTGCTACACTTGCTCCCCATTCTCATCAGAGTTTAATTACACTCCTGGAGCCCTATAGTGGAGAGCCGTAGACTAAGGATCGCATGGAGTGTTTTGATAACAAGCCGTAGCAACCGAGGCCGTAAAACCAAACGACTAACCGGAGAATGGCCCGGGATCGACCGAAATAAAAGACTTACCGACAAAGGGTGGACTCGTAAACCATGGGTGGTGGTGGACCGACACACCCACTACTGCAGGTGTTCCTCTTTAGCCCTCTCTTAACCATTTTATATATATTTATAAATGTTAAATTTTATATATGAATAATTCAATGATATAGTTATTAATATTATGAAGAATCTGCACTAATTTAATGATAAATAATGTAATGAGGTGCTACCGAGTGATCTGCTACCGTCTAATTCCATGATTATTTATCAATTATTTTTTATTATTCAATTATCAATTATAAATTTTTTTACTATTTATTATTCAATTTAATATTTTGTGATAGATTTATTTATTGATAGATATTACATATCTGCCACACAGTTGTGGGCAATAGGTAATAGTGATGAATAATCTCATACATACTAAAATAAATTTTAAAAAATAAATAAAATAAAAAAAGAGGAAAAAAAAAATAATAACAAAAACTCTCTTAAAATATATACAAACAAAAGAATAGACAAGATGAACATAATCAAACTATTTGTATGAAAAATAAATAAATAAAATAACATAATGATAAAATAATATATACAATATTTACACAATCGAACAATATTTTGTAAAATTCTAAATTTGTTTGTTTACTATTTCTTTTCAATTTTATGTTTCTCTAAATGATGGTTTTTATCTATTTTATTCTATAGGCCTGATGAAGACCTGAAACTCAGGTCGAAACGTCGGCATAAATGAATATTTTTTTGTTTAATAATTTTTTTTTGCTGACCGCACCCTCTGACCATCTTCTCTTATCAATGAATAATATAGAATATCAGCGCAAATCCTGAATCATAGAAAGAAATTGTCATTTTATTTATTTCTTGGGTGGGGAGGTATTCATGTTTCTGTCCAAAGACAAGCCTAGTCATTCTAGGTTAATAACTTACTTTTCAACATTTTTTTAATTAAACAGGTTTGCTACTAGGCGTGTAGATGCATTTAAATTCGTTGCAGCTGCATTCAGTTAAACATTAAAATTGATCATAACAGCGCAACGTTATAATTAAAACATATATAAGTGATCTATACCAGTAATACTAATAATAAATATGAATCCTAAAATTATTGGAAGAAGATAGTTGATCGTATGAAGTAGATTGTAGGAAGAAAGTCCGGTTGGCGGTCAATAAAGGTATCAAAATAGTAAAAGAAAACTATTTATTATTATATAAATATGGTAAAGAGGTAAGTGTAAAAGGTAATTTATGGTTAACCAACGTTTCGACCCACTTTGTAGGGCTTCGTCAGGGCTAAATGAAAAAATAAGATACAAACGTTTTGGAATTGACAAAACATTTCAAAACAATAATTATGTTTATAAAGTATGTATAAAAGAATTAACCAGGTGTTATAAAAGTTACCTCTTACATCTCCATCTTTGCCATATTTATAACTAATTTTAATGAGTAGTCTCATACTATTTATTAGTCTAGATCTGTATTTAGAACTTTTATCACACCTGGCTAATTATTTTTTTATATACTTTTTAACCATAAAAATTGTTTTTATTTGAACGTTTTGTTAATTTTAAAATATTTGTATCTTGTTTTTTCATTTAGCCCCGACGAAGCTCAACAAATGTTGGATAACAATAAATAGTTTTCTTTTACTATTTTGATACCTTTATTGACCGCCACCCGGACTATCTTCCTACTATAAATAATAATAATAATTAAAGGAGATAAAAATAAATACATTGGATATAATTATAAAGTCAGTAAATAATTGTTTGACCGTAATCCCGTAATCCCACCAAACATTTTTATTCCGTGCTAACGGATTTAGTTTCTTCGTAGTTACTAGCCCCAATATAAACACATTTTATACAAATAATTCGTATGGTTTTATATATTTTTTGGGGATACTAAATCCAAATATCTGGTTTGTCGGTTTCACAACGGAAATAGAAAAAAAAAATCTAAATAAATAAAATAATGAAATTTTAGAGCTTTTTTCACTTTATCAATTACAAATTAAAAAATTAAGCATTTCTTTAAGTTTTACGTTCTATATGAAACTGAGGAAGACAATATTTTACAACAAAATGAGAGCGCGCTATAAAAATAGTCTAGGCGTCAAGTTCACGAGTGTTTTCAAAAATTAAATCATAGATTTTTATTAAGAATTCTATATATTGTTTTGGAGTGGTAAATCCAAACTACCATCCGTCCGGAGTCACCTTCACAAAAGAAAAGAACTTTTTTTAGTTTTTTCACTTCATGACAAAGAATAGAACTAGGCATTTTTCGAAGATTAATTTTCAATATGGAACCTAAAAATAATAAATTTTCTACAAAATATATATATTAAATTTCATTTGTGACTAACTGAAATGCCGTTAGAACGCTTTTAAGAAAGCCTTTTCCGGTTCTTTGTGAAAAACACAAAGACTCTCTTTTAACTGTCAGGTTTGACCTAGGCGAATCTCAGATTTGTTAAATAGTTGGGTTATAATCGTACTTGTACTTCGTGAAATCGACGTCTGGACTGATTCCATAACGCGATCTAGTGGCGTTGCAGGTTAGACTATGATTAGAGGTAATTATAAACATATTGTAGGAAACTTGTTCATAAATATATACCTTAAAAAAAATCTTAGTTTTCTAATTATAAACTATAGTTATAAAACATTTTTTTCTTCTTAATTTTTTGATGTGGCTGAGAAATCCGATTCTATCCGGAAAAAACATCCAGAACCGATGAGAAAAACACTTGGATGACTTTTCTTTTGGAAAATCCTTTATTGACTGGACTACAGCGACACACAGAGACTTCCGTTTTATCGATGTGCTTATACGGACTGCAGTTCCATTGAACAGCTCGTTGACAGTTTTCTTTTCTTATCCTTGGCACACAGCCTCTTGCTTTCTTCTATCTACTACGTTTGCGAGTAATGATCATTCGCCATGTTCATTCGAACCAATGCTTGTGACAATCCATCAACGCAGCAATGAAACGAGCCAGTCGTAGAAGAGGTTCATAAATATTTTGCCTTGCTCTGCCGTAAAGTGAAAACTGGGGTTGGTTAGGATCGGCTATCTCCTTGCATAAATCTCTGTCTACTTTTAGCAATGTATTATTACAGGCGATATCATTATTTGTAAGTATAACCATAAGGTTTAAAATGGTTTGTCGTTTAATATTTCTTGCTTAAACGCCCTGAATAAACCCCACAAACTTCTACCAGCTAGCATATTGAGCAGATCCTGAGTCCTTATATTTGGTTTCTCTCCTTACTCGTTCGTCATTTCGATCAACCTCTGTTTCTTTTGATTGATGTCGATCGTGTCATTGATTCTAGAACTCGGGAGATGGTAACTTGATGTTAGCCGGAGACTTTCGTGATCGATAGGGTTCGTATGACATTCAATTACTCAAACATTAATGTGATATTATTACGACCGTATGGTCCTAAATCTCATAGAAAATCTAATTTTGAAATGATATATATCGGTAATTTTCCCAGTGTTCGTTATGAGAAGAATTTGATTATCCTCAGCCAAGCGTGGATATTCAACTTATGATATGGATTCTTATGGGAAATTGAATTCTCAAAAGATCTTGTCCATTACGTTAGTTCGATATTCAACACCGTTTGCTCCCATACTCCGAAATACGGTAAACAATTGTTTCTGTTTTTGTGGCAAAAAAAGAAAAACCACCAATGTAAAATCGTTTTAAGATTTAATTTTCTATGAGAACCCTTCATTCATAATACCTTTTTCAATTGGAAATTGAAGAGTTTAGAGTTGAGCACTGGAGAAGAAATTGTCGAGATTGCTTTGTTGGTGCAACTTGTGATAATGAGTTTAATGTTTCAGAAAAGTATTGATTGTAGTGAAAGCTACATGTATTTTAAGCTTTAAAATCATATTTTTTTCTAGGTTTTAATGGTAGACGGTTAAAAAACAATTTTTTCATTTATAAATCGTAGCATATATTTTGGATGAAATTTAAGCAGCGATATGTCCCCTGCGGCTTAGCATTTTTTAAGATTTATTTTATTGATTTCCCTTTACCCGATATTGTTTATTTGTACCATTGATTGTGGAAGATGTCCACTTCGATATTCTGCAAACAATGCAGTTTCTGTGTTGATTCTAAAGACATCTCACAGTGCTGACACGTTGTGCAGAGAAATGACGACCAAACTCCACTTTGCTTATCAATTAACTGACACAGAGAAATAGGATAATTACAACGCCAGTTAAGTTTAGCATTCATCAGGAGATGCTCATCAAAAGTCAGGACTGCGCAAGATTTTTTTTTCTTTTAAACGCCGTTGTCCTCTTAAACGATCGATATTTGCATACATTAGGAACTGTTATTGTTAAATGGACTATAATTTTCGCTAATAGATTATTGAAATTAGGTACGTCAAAAAACGTACTAAGTACCTTGGCCTAAGGAAAAGGAGAAATTCCTAAATGGTGGTAGGGATAGTTGGATCGGAAATGAAGTTGAAAATTCAGTCAGTAGGTATTAGATTTTTTTCTCTTTATAGCTATTTCAAGTTTTTTTTTAGCTTAAAAAAGATATTTTCTAAATCTCTTAGCTGTGTTAATTGGTTTAATTGATGAAAGGAAGAAAAGATAAAAGGTTCTATTAGCAACTTGAGGCCGGTTCCTATGATTTATCCTGAGTAATTATAAATTCGGTTTATTATTACCCTTAATGAGTCATCGTAAATCTTGTCGTGTCATTGATGAATTGAAATTGAATACCACTGATTGACATAGCAACATTTTGTACTAGATATTCCGAAGTCATGACCTCACAGATTAATTCTCTAATCAACTGAGAGTATCAATGTATTTAGTGCTAAACTTATTGTTAATCCCTATTACAAAATTATTTCAATCAATTAGCAAACCGAATTATAAGTTATCTAGAACCTAATGTAAGTTTTAATAGCAAATATAATATTTATAAAAGGTAAAAAAAATCCAAAATTTTTGAAAATCTTTTTCAAAAATAATAATTTCCCACCAAAAGTACTTTACAAGTTACATGAAATATCTTAATCTGGCTCATAAAATATGAATATTATTTAAATTAAAACGTGTGGCTTGTAAAGAAATAAATTCTCTAAAGATAAGAAATCAAGAGATAATATATTGTGAAAAAGGTTTATTCATTTCCATTTAGTATTTTAGACAATTTTATGTTCGTTATTTTATTTATTGTTTTAATTAGAACAAATTAACATAAAAGTGTGTACAATAATGACCAGATGTGCTGATGTTAGTATCTTTCTTCCATGATATTATTTACATTAAAATAAATAAAAACCACACACATAAACACACATCGATAAATAGTTTATTTATTAGATAAGATAAATAGTTTATTTATTATATATTTAGTATCATACACTATACTACTAACATTCCAAGAAGAACCCAGGTTCGAATCCGGCTGTGACAGATGACATATTTTCTGTTGCACTGTAGCAGTGAGTCAACCCTGTGGGTTCTGGAGGCCTCTTAGGATCCACCCAGCCTCATAAACTTTATTATAAACATTATTTAAATTATTTATAAACATTAAAAATTAAATTAATTACAAAATTGAAAAAAAAAAAAATTTAAATCATAAAAAGATTAATTATTGAATTAGCAGAAATTTTTAGAAATCAAATTAAGTTTTGATACAAGATTGTATTTTTTAAAGTAACCTCTTTAAGAAACTGTTTTTAGGCAATGGATATACAATGTGATTTTTTCAAGATCATGTTCAACCGTCAGATTTTTCCTTTATTCATGGTATCATCTGACGGTTGAACATGATCTTGAAATAATCACATTGTATATCCATTGTCTAAAAACAGTTTTTTAAAGAGGTTACTTTAAAAAATACAATCTTGTATCAAAACTTAATTTGATTTCTAAAAATTTCTGCTAATTCAATAATTAATCTTTTTATGATTTAAATTTATTTATTTTTCAATTTTGTAATTAATTTAATTTTTAATGTTTATAAATAAAAATATATTTATGTACAATTAATGACATATAGATAGTACTTAATAAGTTTACTAATTACCATTCCAGATATTCACGAAGTAGAAGTGATAGAAAGCCTAGAGTTACTACGTGAAACGTATGTTTGTCTACAAGGACTGTCAACAAACAGATAGGAGTCAAGGCAGGACGACCCTGGATTTAGGCCCGTGACGAAGGAGAGAGGATAAAAAAGAGAACACAGACACATGAAGGTACACAGTGTGGAAGTGAGCTGAGTGCGTGTGTGTGTGTGTGTGTGTGTGTGAACGAGTTCCCAAGCTCCCACCTGTGCATGTGTGGGCGTCGTTTTTATAGGCGCATTCCTCCAATCCGTCTAACACCTGAGAATGCGAGAGGTAATCCTCATCCCTTCTCCGAGCTCCGCTCTCGACTTTATTTTAAAAAACTATTTAGATGCTCTTTCTGGTGTCCTTTGCATATGTTTATGGTTATTTATTTGTTTGTTCCAGTCTAATCTTTATTAAAATCTGCGGGTGATGAGTGCATCACCATTTGGAAATATCAAGACTGGCCATCACCAAGGTTGGTGTGTCTTTCAGATGCTGAAAATAAAAACGAATTAAAAAAAATACAGTAAAATGTTAGATGTATAAATAAATAAATAAATGTATATTGTTAACTTTTTTCTTGACAGTTAATCAAATATACTTTTGAAGATGTGGTTCAGCAATAATACCCAAGTATATTTTTGTATTTTACTAGTAATATAGTAGTTTATTCGTAATATTTTACTTGTAATTAACTCACAAGAATTTTGGGACAACACTGGAATAATAAAAAATAGAGTATTGTTCCGAAACTTGTATGAGTTAGTAGTAGTAAACAGTTATTGGATATTAAATGTAGAATATATCAGTTACCAAATAGTTGACATGAATATGAGAACAATAAAATCTCCGAACGTCAAAAGATTTTAAAAAATAATACGTATTTATTATACCAATAAATAAGGGGAAGGTGATGAGGGGAACTGTCAAGATTGATACAAAGAATAGAAAGAAGAAAAAAAACATTTATTCTTATAATATTTAACATCTTAAAACAACTAACGTCTACGGTACTTCAGAAGCATCTAGTCTGGTATTCGCCGTTCAAGTTCTAGTAAATATCGAATTTCGGTGGAAATAAAAATATTATTTATTTAAATAAACCTGTTTCAATGACCTGGCTATTGAGTTCCTATTATCATCAGGAGGTGGCATTACCATTCTCTCCTTCAAATCAATAAGTGGGAAGTTGGCCATATCGTTAGTGCTTAAGTTTACGTTCTAAACTGAAACAGAAAGTAGCCACCCCGCTCCTCCTCCACTGTCAGGCCCCTGGGTCTATCAAAAACCTCGCTTTTTTGGCTTCACTTCTTCTGCCTGCTTACCCCCTCCATTATAGTCCTTTCTCAAAGACTTCATTTATCCTACGATTGTTATTGAGTGATTTTAATCGTATATAAGGTTGAGACCATAGAATCCTTTTTATGAATATCATACTATTTTTTTCAACTATTGTAAACCACAAGTCCGATCGTTTTGAAAATTAAAAAACAAATAAAATATCACTTGTTTATTTATTTGAACAAAAACAGGAATAATGCCTCGGGACATTGAACTTTCTGATGATACCGGGAAGTTTAATTGTAAGTAAATTTTAGTTTCGTTTCGAGAAATGAAATAAAAAGGTATATGAAGGAAAAAAAAAAAAAACTATCGTATATTTTAGATTGATTATATTTGCACTATATTCTCAGTTATAATATAATATGCTACTATGCATGCAGCAACCCAACGAAGCTGGTCAGCATACCTTTTTTCAATAACGTGTAAGAGTTAGTACTTATTATGTTTAAAACAGTAGGTAATAATATTATGATAAAAATACTTGAATGAGTTACAAAATAAATAAGTATAGAAATAATTAAAACAAATAGGAAACAAAAAATATGTAAATGCATGTCTAAATAGATAAGAGACGTACTATGAGATAATATATCGAATTTGAAAGAAGCATTCAAAAACTAGAGATTTACAAAATAAGTAAAACACAAATGAATTAGTTAGAAATATGTTCAAAAAATCTCGTTGACAACAAATAATTTTATACGATTAGTTTTTTTGGACTCAGTGGACCTCATAACATGGATTTCCATCGAAAATTCGAATTAAAAATTTTTCACGATCGCAGTACTTTCCCTTATTATACAGTCCATATATAGCAAGTGGAAGTAACATGGATTTAACGAAGTTATAAAATTACGATTTATTAATTTTCGTCCTAAAACGTATATACGTGAACCGTCGTATATATATCGAAATATATAGATAACAATATTAATAAACACATGTATATGAATA
>NW_027112940.1:315137-413709 GCF_000696795.3 Halyomorpha halys | reverse complement strand
ATATATATATATAATGGTGCCCTTCCTTTGCCATATGGCATTATAAGGAGTTGGGCGAGGTCCGCTAAGGGCGGGGGTTACAATTTTGGCCAAGGAGCCGCTGGGTACAAGAACGGGGAGGGCTGCTCCACACTCTATTTTATTTTATTTAATAAATATTTTATATTTTTTATTTGTTGAGAAGGGGGAGGGTTTCACTTTTCGCTTGTTCCCGACTTCACTTAAAATCCTTCTTATGTTTCTTTTCGAAGTCCGTAATTAAGATAGTTTTGAAAAAGAGAAATTGGATTTTTTGCTGTATTGCCAGTTTATATGTAATTTAACAATGACAACAAATAATTCAATTCTTTTATAACGGTTTCAGTAGGTTTTTATAAGACGAATATTTCTTAAGATTTATTATAAAAAACTGAGCTGCCATCATTATTTTCCAGAAGCCTTGGTTTTTTCCTGGATGAGGTTCCCACTTTTTAGACCATGAGTAGTAGCCTGAGAGAATGAACAGTAAAGATAATTTACTGACCTTGCGGCTTTGAAGACACGTCCTTCCTTGCCGTGATCTAGTGCCTTATTCTTCAGAAGGCCCTCCTTCACCTTTGTTGCTCCGCCGCCCGGTAGGTTCTTTGTTTTTCTTTTTAAGAAAGGCGGCCGGCTCTAAAGAGTGCTCATATAACACCGTTCTAGTATTATTTAGTTTGCAGTGACTTCTCTTTAGGCTAGCGTTGAATATTCGGCAGCTGTCATCACAGGACAGAGGTTAAATGGAACCCCTATTATCCATACCTTTCGGGGCCGAGGCATTGCCGGTCAAGCGGAAGAGCCTTCGTGTATAAAAAAAAAAATTAATCCAACTCTTACATAATATTAAAGTGTAATTCAATATTCGGTATATCGAGGGTTTGATGAGGAAATATTTGTAATTACGAAGATTTTTTTTGAATAAAATTGAATTTTGTTAGTTGATGGTAAACTAAAAAAAGTAATTCAGTGCCACCTCAATATTTTATTCCAATCCGTTGTTTAGATATGATTTTTTTTCAAGGAAAATCTCCTTTTTCCACATAAAAATATCTCAGCAGTAGCTGAATATTTCTCAATTTTTTCATCATTTCCTTTGGTATAATAAAGCTCTGAAAAGTGGGGCGAAACGTTAGCTCGCATTAAATAGTTTAATTACTATTTGAGTTTGTTTTTAATCACACCCAGACATCTTCTTTTTTATTTTTATAAAAAAATAAATAATTTCCGCAAATAATCTATAGAATCTCACACAGTTAATTTTCCAGGTTCAATCTTGGGGATTTCATAAAAATTACTCTATTTCACCAGCATTCAACCGCTACATCCTCAGGTATATATTGGAAAGCAAGTTCCATGAATTCCGAAGAGATATTATAGATAAAAAAAAAAAAATAACATGCTTGGAACAATATGAATACCTGTATTATTTTTGTTCTAATTTCATTATGGATTATTATTATTAGTGGGTTATTACTGCAGCCAGAATGTTATTATTTTGTCATTGTTTGTCCAGAAATTTTACTTTTCATTTATTTTTTTACAGGTGAAGGTGGTTATGACAATGTGATGATCTGAAAATAAAGTTGAATGAAATACTAAAGCGACTACCCGTTCGATAACCTTTTGTAATCAGGTTTAATTTGATCCCCGGCACTACCTTAAATAGCTTTGAGATAACAATTACTATCCACTATCTTTGTCTAAATGTTAATCGACTACCCTTTTAGCCAATAGAACTAGAATGATTTCCAGGGGGACTGTCGATAAGACTAAATTTGACTAGGAAGTTAAGGTGTCTGTTTTGGTTGACTAGTAACTGCAATGACGCCGATTCAAATCAGGGCTGGGCATTGACTTTTATTTTGTAGTGGTCCCACGAAATGAAAACTTGAATCTCCACCATGGTTAGAATAGGTTGGCCATCTGTGGATAACCTCCTCGTATGTCAGAAATGACCAGTAATGGGTTCATAAGAATAAAAAACCGAAGAATTAGTACAACTAATAACAAACGGGTGTCTATCTTAAAATATACGGCTATTAAATAGATAATTGTTTTAGTATTTGAATTTACTTTTTTTTTTTTAAACCTCATTGTTATACACACCTTCACCTCTTAAAAAATAAATGTAAAAGAAATCAAAATGAAATTACTGAACCAACATTAAAACTATTTCAAAATAA
Source organism: Halyomorpha halys (assembly GCF_000696795.3). Lineage (NCBI taxonomy): Eukaryota > Metazoa > Arthropoda > Insecta > Hemiptera > Pentatomidae > Halyomorpha > Halyomorpha halys. Next base: position 411,505 of record NW_027112940.1, on the reverse strand, counting down.
TAACACTTTGTTTGCAGTAGTAATGTTTTAGGAAAAAGAAAAAAAAAAAAGGTAGACGATATCAAAACTATAATAAAATAAAAGCAGGTATTCCTATTTTTGTAGTAAAATTATATTTTCATGACTTCTCAAGCTTAATAACTCTTCAGAATGAAACTATATCGTTGGAATATTAATAAAATGGAGCAGCTTTCATGAAATTCCCGAGGTAGAACTTTGATAATTAATTGCCTGAGAATCTAACAGGTATTTCTGGAAATTATTCATTCTTACCGGTTCACTTTGGTTTGACTGGTACGATTGCGAAACAAAGCGATATTTCCTTACGAATTGGTTAATGTGTTATAGGAAATTCATTATGGATTTCGAAAATGATGGCAAAACTTGAAAAAGAATCTTTATTTGCAGTAGAGACTTTTGCAAGATTTTAGTGATGACTATTTTTACGTTAGAACTTCTCAAAGCCATCTACTTTTCAGATGCCTTGGAGATATATCTGGTATAGATTAGGATATAAGGATCCAAGACTAGTTGGTTGGTATATTTAATCTGGTGTCATTCTGCAGTGCAAACCATATTCAAGTTTTTACGGGTCCCTATTCCGCCAGTCTTCTGGTGTACCTCAGGGTAGTATCCTTGGTCCTATCCTTTATACAGTTTTCACAACATACATTCCAACCCATCCTAACACAATCCTCACCACGTTTGCCGATGACACATGTCTATTGTCAGTGAACAATGATCCTTACATTGTATCCCAAACCCTCCATTCCCACATCACCATCCTTGAAGAATGGTGCCAAAACTAGAGGATTAAAATAAATTCCACTAAATCCCTTCAAATCACATTTACCCTTCGACGTAAGCCCATGACATCTTCCCCTACAATATCCTTTAATAATACCCCACTTATTCCTGTCGAACAAATCTGTTACTTAGGACTACATCTCAACAAACAACTGACATGGAATCCTCATGTAAGACTAAAAAGACAAGAAACTGCTCGTAGATTCCAACTATTGCAACATTTACTATACAAACGGTCTAAATTGCCAATCCATTACAAAAGACTGATCTACATGACTATTATAAGGCCTATCTGGACATACGGAGTTGAGCTTTGGGGCTCCACTAAACCATCAAATTCCTCCAGAATCCAATCCTTACAGTCCAAAATCCTTCGTAAAATCCTTAATGCTTACTTTGTCACAAATCAAGTCATCCATCAGGACCTCAATGTTCCATATGTTACCGATTTGGCCAGAACCAGACACCGTTCCTTCCATAATAAACTTCTCAACCACCCAAATCCACTTGTTTATAACCTGGCTTCTCCTTCATTACCTAATAATCTTCCTCGGCGTCTGAAAAGAAGATGGCCTCGAGATCTTCTCCTCTAGAAATGTTATTGGAGTTTTATCAGTGGGTAGATTCTCCACATGTTTTTATCATGTCACTATGTCACCTACAGTAAATTTACTTGTTGTATATATGTGAATACATTAGTGAATAACAATAAATAAATTATTTAAAAAAAAAGTGTTTATGGGTAGCATTATTTCTAATATAAATACCTTTAAAATTCTTTGAGAGATTAAGAATCGAAGTTCAACTTCATATCTCCAGGTAGGCCTTGTGACGGTAAATACATGTTTTTTTTTTTTTGTTATAATTGGAAGTTTCGAGCATTTGTTAAGTGATGTTGAAGTATTCGGAATATACATGTCGTTTTTGTTGTTTTAGTTTTACGAAATCTACGAATTTAATTCGTTCCAATTTTGCAATATTTACGGGTCCTTTCTTATTTCAACTCAAAAGCCATTCTTTGATTTCATTTAATAATAGAATTGTAGGTATTTATATAAAAGTTCGAACCCCAAGAAAATCTACCATCATTCATAAATAAAATGATATCACGGTAATTTTTTTAAAACAATTTTTTATAACCCACTTTCCGATCATTTCTGACACACAGTGTTCTTCATGCTGGGGGATCAAGTTTATTTTCCATGGGACCACAACAGAGATAAAAGTCGACCCCTGAGACCGGATTCGAACTCTAACTCTAACTCTCTCGGCTATAAACAGCCCTTTCTATCTAGGTCTGTGGTAAGTTGAGATATGACGTTATTGTGTTTAATAAGCGAAATACTGTTGTGGCTGTGGGTACTGGGGATAAGATCTTTCTCTCGACAAAATCTACTACAAAAAGATAATCTAGGCTCGGAATAAATCCCGACAGGGAGAGGAGGGACTTTACCGGCGCGGGAGATAAAAGAGAGAGGCCGCCAAAATAAGTTCCCGCCGAAGGACTCCCGCCGGCGCCGCTGAGTCTGCGCCACACCTGCGCCTCGCCACAGGTGCCTTGTTAGCCTCAAATCGGGTCCAGTGTAATTTATGTATTGTACCTCTCCTAGGTCTATACCGCTCCCTGCCTGTATTCAAAATAGAATATTAATCAAACCAAAAGTCATCTGTCTTATACTCAGCGGATTTTTATTTATTTATGTATTTATTTTTTGCCTTAAAGACAGCCTAATACGGAAATCACAATATTTTATAGTTTGCCTTCACAGGGTTCCTTGCCACGGACATCTGTTTAACAAGTATGGATCCTGTGTCATGGGCAGCATAAATTACTCCTTTCTACATGTAAAATATCTTATTACAACCGTTCCTGATATGTAAATATGTAAGGTTGCAGGATTGATGTTGAAAACTCAATAATGCCCTTGTACCTCTTCTCCGTTAAAACATAACGTATTCCTTCTTTTACTTTCGTTGAAAACATTTTCGCTTTATTACATCATGAACCTAACTGTTACTTACTTCATCGCTTAAACTTTTACCTGTGAAGTACCTGCGCTTAGAAATCGTCAATGAGTCTCTATCACTGACTATATTCTTTTCCTAGAAATTTTCTTATTTCCTAAATCCTCCTTATCTCCTTCTTTTAAGTGTTTTTTCTTCTACTTCTATTTGATATGTGAGTCTGGCCGCTCGATTCTCGCACATGCTGAAATCCTCCCACATCGTGTCCGAACAGCTAACTTTTAATCTTTTGCCATTTCCTGACCTTTGAGCATTACGGGTGTCGTGGCAATATGCAGGGCATGCGCGTGTTACCGATAAAAGTATTTAAACAAACAATTTAGTTGTCTAAAATGTCTAGTTCAAACAATTTATGTCCAAAATAGGCCCAAAACAAATCTTGAAATCTATCTTTTTGATCTAGAGGATGGACTCGGTCTCCTTTTTTACCTCCTCTGCCCGGCGACAGCCTTCGGATATGTCCTCTTCCAACTAATTGAAATGAGTAGGATCTACAGTTTTCCTCCCGCACACAAACGTTCTGTAGTACATGTAGTTCTCCTTAATCACCAGCTAAGAAAATCTTTCTTCGTGAGGACATATCATCACCGCTCCTCTAACTGCAACTCGCCAAGTACCAGCTTCCATAAAGCTACATCTATGACTGAAGCTTGAGAACATTTGCTCTCCATAAAAGCTTTAGTTTCGTTGAAGTTACCTCTGTCCCTTTTATGTTTTTGGAGGTAGCTACTTACGAGGGTATATTAGTTGCTATGTGCTCCGTACTAATACTAAAGCTGTTGGACCACTCTCGACCACGAGTGGTCCAGAGTTGGACAATGATATGGCGAACATCAGCAACATGACATATCTGTTTGCAGTTCGTTGCTGTCCCATATAAGAAACGAACGTAGGTTGGTTGAACATAACTGGGTGGCTTCGGAATTTTTTGACTCGATGGGAATATTTAGATCTAGATGACATAAGGAGCTGCATATCCTTGCCCCTTACTTTGAAGAGGAATCTCGGATCGGCGATCTTCAAAAATCTCTTAAATTTTATAAAATATTTGTCGGCTATAAGCTCTGTAGCTCTATGCCCGAAATTAATTTCAATCCTCCATGTCTCTAACAAATGTAAAGCAAGATCGTAACTATTTAAGATAATATTAAGAAGAAGAAGAGCAAGGAACCCTTATGAAAAGGAGTATCGTAGTACCAGGAAAAGTATTAAGTTCATAGTGAATACATTTTTTGTTTGGTTAGCTACTCATGTTATAGAAACGTTTGTCATTAAAACAGTTAAGATCCTCATAGATTTTACTGTTACTTTTGTCGATAATACTATCGAAATATAAAAAAGCCTTTGACTTCCTGCCTATCCCGTGTAGGTCAATAAGGCAGATCCTGGAAATATGAATGGGTAGCTGGAAGCGGACGTTTTCATGGTCCGTTGGCGACAAATTGGTTGTACTTAGTCAGGCAATCGTGTAATGGGTCCTGTTCGTTAACTACCTCTTTTTGTTCTTAATATCTTTTTTGTCGTATGCCTCATTTTTTCGTTTTCTCTAGCTTATGTTCCATGCTAAGTAACAACTACAGCGTGATTGTTTCGTGGATTGGTAGTCAAAATGACTTTAAATTATATCAGAACAAAACTTGAAATGCTTCTTGTGTTTCAAACCAAAGAATATTCTAATTTATTTAAAATAGGAAAATATAAAAAATGCATAAATAATTAGCTTATAATCTTTTCTAATATGTTTTTATATATTAGAAGAAGATAGTTGACCGAATGAAGTAGATTGTAGGAAGATGGTACGGGTGGCGGTCAAAAAGGTTTCAAAATAGTAGAAGAAAACTATTTATTGTTAACCAAAGTTTAGCCCCACTTTGCAGGGTTTCGTCAGGGCTAAATGAAAAAACAAGATACAAATATTTTAGAATCAACAAAATATTAAAAAAAAAAATTGAAAATACTTGTTATTTTTATAAAGTATATAAAAAGAATTAATAAGAACAATATAAATAAGTGTACATACAGGTAGACTGGAAACACAAGTTACTAATAAATGTAAATATAACTAATAAATAAATAGGAGTTATAAATACAGATCTAGACAAATATAATATAGGAATTACAACACGAATTACTTTTCTTTCTTGCACAGTAATGCACTACTAATTCACATTTAATTTCTGTTTTTAGAGGGTTCGGAAAAAAAAAAAAAAAAAAAAAAAAAAAAAATATAATATAGGAGCCTATTCATTAAAATTAGTTATAAATATGGTAAAGAGGTAGGTGTAAAAGGTAGAACAAATAGGTGAAGTAGGTATAGTATAAGTGAGGTATAGTAATATGTAAAAGAGAGATATTAAGAAGATTAATAACGATAAGCAATAAGCATATGGGTAATCACTTGTCTGATTGTAGCAAACGGACAACTGAGAGAAAAGGGGAACATCAGGTATAGAAGTGTCTCCTAACTTAGGAAGGGTAAGATCTTTTATAATATTTAGACAGGTAAACTGGCAGAAACATCTTATCATGTATCTAATATTACAATAGGTAAATATATGCAATAACTGTGGAGGCATATGTATAAGATATTACATGCAGATATATTTTACTATTTTGATTCTTTTATTGACCACCAACCGGACTATCTTCATACAAACTTTTTATATTGCTTTCGTGAAAGTGAATTATACTTACAAACATTCAGTCAGACTACATGCAATTATATGAAAAATTTTTTATATTGTGATATGGATGAGGAAAAAATATGACTATAAATAAATATTATGTTAAAAACCAAACAAAAAAAAAAAAAACTGGAATCCTGAAGATGAGGTAGAAAGTCTTGAAATGGTAAAAAAATTATATGTATAAATACAAAGGAAATTTATATTAGAAGAAGTATTAGCATTCACTCTCTAACTATATAAAGTATGGATGTTGATGACTTCAGAGTTTTACGCCCTAAAGCCCGAGCCAACAACTATATAAAGTTATATTACCACCATAGAATATCCACACAGAAGTATGATTTTTTTTTCAGCGGCTCTAAACTTGTTACAAATGTAAAACTGATAACAAACATTTGATAACGCTTTCGTCGCATAAATGGGTAGTTCATTTTCCTACTCACGTTTCCCGAATTACATAATACTATTCGGAGAACTTGAATGCATGAATGATCTCATCATATCATCACCACTAGATTCTGTATAAGTTACGACTTATTTTATTGAGCTGATAGCTCATTTGCTTATAAATGGTTTGTTATATGGTAGTGTATTAATTGTGGATAATCTTATATAAGAAAAATTAAATATTAATAATTTTAAATTTAAAAAAAATAGGCTTTTAACTTATAATAAAGAAAATGACCTGGGCAGAATAGCCTGCAAAAGTAACTTTAAATTAATGTGATGAAGAAATTATATTGAAGATGTCCTTGAGGATGGCTAAAATGGCCGAAACGATGGATTGGTGAAAAATAAAAGTGTTGAGACAAAAATGAATACATATTTTTGATTTATTTAATAAAAGATACATGCTTATTTTGATGTTTATTACTTATAAGTTCACGGAAGAATGATAGTAAAGGAGATGGATATAACTGGTGTTTGAATAATGTAAAGGAAGTAGTTTTACTGATGTATATGGGTAAGGAGTTCCAGAATGAGGTAGCTTAAACAGCACAAGATTTTTTTGTAGGTTGGGGTCTTGTTTTTAACAAGTGAATGGATAAATGTAGGATGAGGTCAATGATATAGGAAGCTATTTGGTTATTAGGAATTGAAACATAGATGTGCCAAGGAGGTATTGTCTCCGGATTCTGCAATAGAGCTAACAATGCTCGAAAAATAGTGAGAGATACGAGAATTTTCATACAATTTATTTCAAAACCACTTCTTTAGGGAGTTAGGACAAGGGATATCACTCTAGATTAATAGTGTGAGTGGATTATTTTAGAAAGTTTTCCAACTTATAACTTATAAGTCCTTGAGGATGGCTAAAATGGCCGAAACGTTGGACTGGTGAAAAATAAAAGTGTTGAGACAAAAATGGATATAAATTTTTGATTTATTTAATAAATAATTACCTTGCCTCAAGAAATTGAAATAATACATATAATTCATGTATCTTTTGTTTATATATTATTTTATATAAATATTGTAATACATTCACTTAATTTTGTTCAAAATAAGTTAAGTTGTTAAAACTGTTCCAAATTATTATTCTTAGTGGTCCAGAATAAAGGTAGATTTTCGTTCCATATAAATCAAACTACAGGTAGCGCCTAACATTTACTTTTTCTCGGGAGATATAGGTTATGGTAAACTTCTAAGACGAAAAAAAAATATATGAACAATACTGACACTTGCCTTTTTTTTTTTTTTTTTTTTTTAAAGGGAGCTGTGTATGGACGAGTACACTAATATTACTATTATCAAACTCCAGAGCCCTCGATGATTACTGTGTAGCTACCAGTACAAAGCATCAGCCCGGGCAGAGATTCGGTAGGGATAATTGATGTATCATGTAATTCGGTTTCTGGAAAAAAAATTAAAAAATAGAAAAGAAGCCTGGGTACATTGGTCATGCTTTAACAAACCGTTATTAAACCTGAGCCAACAAGTGTTCATACAGAAGTACATTATAAATAATACGTACCTACCGTGAACGTAGAAGCATAATTCACTGTACAGTTATAGATCCGATAGGCGATAAGTTGTGCTCCACTGATAGATGATAGATGATTGACTATCGATCGTAGATAAGGATCTATAGATATGGAGTCGAATGGAAATCTGTAACTGGGCGGCGATACTCGAGAAAGATATCAAGAGGTCGAAACTAACGGGCCCGAACTGGGATCGTCCAAAGCCTTACAGTTATCCACAACCTGCTTATACACGACTCTTCTAACGGTTGTCAAAGCACAATTTGGGATCAGCACGATTCGCCGTACAGAGGAACGTTTAGCACGGTCTAGGGCCACTGCTGACTTTATTGGCATATCCAATGGGGCTCCTTATTGAGCAACTGTATGTTTGAATCCAATAACCATATTGTATCAACGATCGTATCTCTCATTATGGGTATTCAATTAAACGTGATGAGATCACTATTTTCGCTTCACCATTTTCACATTATTTAGTTATTACTGCTAGGACCGTATTCAGAAAATTATGTTACTTGTACTACAAAAAAAATAAAATTCTAATCACGTTATTTAAATTTGGAAAATATTAAAGGAAAATTTTAGTTTATATTAATCTGACATTTTTTGTAAGTTCTTTTAAATGAAGTATTTATTATTATTGTATCATTCGGAATTCATTTAGGGTAGGTTTTATAGGAAAATACAGGATCCGGAAAATCTTCAGATAAGAGTATTGGCACCTCGCCTTCGATACTTGGCCAACCTTGGCTTACTGTTTATAAATCCTACAAATATATGTTACTGTACAATCGATCTCTTTTCCGTCTGTCAGGGGCGATGGATTTTGACGAATGAGGTATTGGATCAAAGAAAATTTCATGGAGAAGTGACCAATTTCAATTTCGATTCTTAAATTCTTACTATCTGGACAAACAACTGACATGGAATCCTCATACAAGACTGAAAAGACAGGAAACTGCTCATCGATTCCGACTATTACAACATTTACTAGATAAACGGTCTAAGCTTCCAATCCATTACAAAACTTGGATTTGAACTATAGGGCTCCACTAAACCATCGAATTCCTCTCAAATCGAATCCTTACATTCCAAAATCCTTAATCCTCCTTACTTTTTCACAAATAAAATCATCCATCAGGACCTCAATGTCCCATATGTTGCCGATTTGGCCAGAACCAGATACCAATCTTTCCATGATAAACTTCCCAACCAGCCAAACCTGCTTGTTTCTAATCTGGCTTCTCCTTCATTACCTAATAATCCTCCTAGGAGTCTGAAAAGAAGATGGCCTCGAGATCTTCTCCTCTAAAAAAATTTTTTTTTTACTTCTTTGAATGGGTAGATTCTCCACATGTTTGTACCATATCATTATATCGCTTACAGCAAATTTACTTGATGTATATATATTTATACAGTTGTAAATAGCAATAAATAAATTATTAAAAAAAATAATAATAATAAATTCTTACTGGATCTATTAATAAAATTCTGACCACTTTTGGAAGCAAGTCAACTAATCGAAGCGGTTCAAATTGGGTTTTATAGATTTCGACGCAGGCATCAATATCCACGTACCTTTCCGGGGAACGTAGATTAGTAGAAGAATATTTCACTGATCTCTTACATCAATATCCCTGGTTCCCATAGTACGCAGTTTGGTTGAGAAGAGTGACTAAATTTTTAAGAAAAATGAAACGATGAGTTCTTAATTTCTATGTTTTTTCTTTTCTTATATATCTAAGTACGTATCCGTTATATAAATTATCTCTAAAAATGAGTTCATGTTTATACTGATCAAAAGCTAAAAAATTTACTTGCATTATTATGGCTAACTCTCCATGGTAAATTGAAAAATAATGAATTTCTCCAACAATTAAATTTTAAAAAAAAATTCCAATATACAAACAATATAGGATATAAGGAAAGTTAGTTGGAAACCTATGACCTATCACAAATAATACATAAATTGAGCATTTTTCTTATTCTTTGGAGACTTAAGTGTTCTAGAATAAAGATTAATTTTCCATCACAGTACATATCCACAAGTTTAAAAATGCCCATCCATCCCACATTTATCAAACTGTACCTGTTAAAACATTGCGTATAGGATACGTATAAATTGTCGTAGTACTTATTGACGTAGTATAACGTTTAGGGACGTAAATATTTGAGGAGACCAGCTGGTTTTATTACATATATATCAAGTAATATTTAGTTTTCTAATCGTATCTTTGTATTTCATCCCATATTGTAAGTGGTCACTTCATATTTGCTTTCTTAGGAATACTTAGCATGATCTCCTGTCATTCTTGTTTTATGTTTCAAAACTGTTGTCTTCTAGTTCTTTGTATGTAACATTGTGAATGTATTGGCATACATACATACTAATAATTTTAGTTTGGCTATTTTCCATATACGGTTAGTGGCACAACTAGCTACTAGTTATCCCTAGTTTTCGAGTATTCTTCAATATCTGTCTGTACCAAGCCTGAAAAATATTATTATTGACTCCTGAGTTCAGCTCTTCAGTTGTATCACTATATCGACTTTGTTTTCTTTGAGTACTCGGTTTGCTGGTTTTTGATCAGCAGGTATGCCCATAGATCGTGGTAATTTCATGCTCCTGACGTATTGATTACTAAATAATAATGTTGAATTTAGTTTTTTCCCTAAAAAATATTTCGTAAACTGGGCTATCTTAAAGACTGGTGATGTAATTTTAAGGCATAGGATTTCATATTTGAATTCTTAAAGGGGACTTACTGTCATCGTTTTTCACTTAGCTCCTGATTTTCCTTGGTTTTACGACTTGAGCACGTTATGGCACCCAGAGTAAATCACTAAACCAGAGTAAATATACAACTGGTTGTTTAACGTTAAACGTTAATGATTTCTCTAGTCCAGTCTTTTATTCTCAAACTGAAAGGTGTCTTTAAGAATATTCAGATATCTAAGAAAATTAAACGGGAATATCTTTCTTGAATAAATTAAGGATATTTCTATATTATTTAGAAATAATTTATTTTTGAAGGATTATTGTTAACCACCCAAATCCACTAATTTCTAACCTTGCTTCCTTTTCCATTCCTGGCAATCCTCCGAGGCGCCTGAAAAGAAGATGGTCTCCAGACCTTATATTGTAAAATGTTTTTAGAGTTCTACTTCTGGGTAGTTTCTCTACATGCTGTATCATATCATCATCATTATGTCATTATGATCAAATTTACTTGTTGTATTTTTTATATTGTTGTAAATGTCAATAAATAAATAAATAAATTTAAAAAAAAGAGTATTGTTAGCCCATGTTTATCAATATTTTATATATAGTTTTATTACCCCTTCCATCCAATTTCCATTATTATACTGTTTTGATTTTCCTCAATTTATTTTATTTTTTAATTTTACAGTTATTTTTTAGGATATTTTTCTTATTTTTATTTTAACATGGTTGCTATCTTGTTTGTACATAGCCCTGAAAAACGCCTGAAATTCAAACCGAAACATAGGCAAAATGAAATAAGTATCACTCATACTAACTCACGGTCAAGTTAGTTGATGTTCATTATAACTTCTATAACGTCACACAGTTAGATCTTTTTTGGATTGATAAGATAATATCAATTAACTACGTTTAAATTCAACAAAATCTAAAGTAGCAAAATTTTTAGATACGTAGCTTCGGCTTTGTACCAACGATATTATATTTTATAAAATTAAAATTGTATTTATTTTTTTTAATGCCTATTTCTTTGTTCTTTCTTTTTTTGTTTAAACACGTAAAATATAATATAGGAAAGCAAATTTTCAGTCCCATTTGGAAATAAATTCATTCTTTACAGATATTGAAGGTTTTTTTAAAGCATATCATACGTTAAAGAGTAACATTTGGTCGAACAACCTATTCGATGATTATCTTATGGGTACATGGTTGTTCTAACGAACCCTTTGATTGTGGGATAAAATTAATACAAGAATGTATTTACGCACCTGTATACCAATTTTGAATTCAGTTCATATTAAAACTAAAACTAATCTTACCAATTTGTATTAAAACTAACAAAAAATGTGAAAGGAGTTGTGTGATATCAATAGATCATGATGTGTTGACAGACGAAGTTCCAAGCCGGCCACAATTTAGAAACTTGATATCCTTTAAGAGATTACGTTAGAATAAATCGGCACTCAGTTGCCCTGCAGGTACTCGGACCACCCATGAGAGCCTTGTCTGTCTTAGTATTATCAATTATCTGTAAATATATGTTACTTCAAATATTAGCTGATTGATGAGAAGTTAAGAGACTTAAGTTAGGTCGAAATTGGTCTTGGGTAATAATTTTAAAAGTTATGAAGATCTTTATTGCTCAGAATTAGAGTCAGAGTTGAAAAAAAATAAAATGAAAATAAATAAAGATTGATGAGAATTAGTTATTTATGAATCCTTTCATTTTCAATATAAGATGAAAAAAATTACCTCTACAGTACTTGTTTGGTGTAATTTAATTGGTAAAGCTATTAATCGTATAATAATAAAATAATTTAATAAACAATAATATAAATAACATTAAAAAATTAGAAATAATTTTAATATTACATAATTGTATTTATATTATAATTGATATATAATCTAAAGTAAATTAATTGTTCACTGTCTATTTCTATTGAAGACTGAATAAAATCCAGTTTAATAAAGGAGAAGATGGTACTGGTTGAAGTGCATATGCTAAAGATTGACTTATTAAAAAAAAAAAATAATATAATATAAATCTACAACCTAAAACTTTATTTATTGATTTTGGTGGCTGTTGGTATACTGAAAGCGAGTTGTAAGTTGAAATTTTTTACTGTCATTAAAAATCGTTAATTTGCGAAAAATCTGTACGTGGTGGAATAAAACGGGATAGTTTTCGGTTTCAGCTCATCAAGCGACAAAAAGACCAGCCGAAATACAAAAATAAAATTTCAAAAAGTTTCTTTTTGTAATCCTGTTTACTTGATGTATGAAGTTTCAATATTAATAGTAATGAAATTTTAAATATGATATTTAAGCTTAAATCATTTCTATAAAACGTCATAGGTGTTTTATTTATTTTTTTTTCAATGGTTTAAATTTTTTTATTGATAAGTATTAAAATCTGCCCCAGCCTGGGAGATGGAGGTGAATAATCACATTCATAACAAAATTAAAAAAAATAAATAAAAATAGTAAACTCTCTTTCATCAAAAATCAAGATATTTACAAGAAGAAATAAGAATAAAATAAAATAAGTAAAATTTTGTGATAATATAACAATAACTAATCACATTTACACTGTTTTTATTAATATTAGTAATATTAAAAATACTTTATTGTAGAACTAATTCCAGAACTAGCTTTGAGTATACTTATTTATTTTATTTAATTAATTTTTTTATTTAACTTGCTTTATTTTTTTACAATATACTCTCCTTTTAGTATATACTCTTGATTATTTGTTTTATTGTTGCAAAATAGTATTTCTGTTAGATACAATAATAATGTTATTCTACATTTTGGTTGAGTTCACTCTATACTTTAGATATGGATTGGGCTTTAGAAAGAAAATGTTATCTTAATATTTTGTATATATTTTCATGTAACTTGAATATATAAGTGCTTAATTATATATTCAATATATGCGAACACAGATAGACAGTGAATGCCATGAACATTGGGGTTCAGAGGTCAGACATTTGTTGAAGGCCTTCCTTTATGCGTGCCCTTCGCGTGTTCTTATCGACCTAAACGATACCTTTCTATTCGAAGGTCTCTATTCAGCGCGTGAATAACTTGTTGAAGATGGGAACATTTCATCATTATAAAGTTATACTTAACATAATAACATAATTTTATATGGAATAAAGTTTAATCGAAAAATGAATAATATAATAATCAAAATGGATAAAAATTTTAAACCATTAGTTGTTCACTGTTTTGCAAAGCAGAACTGAAAAATTATTACTATTGAGTAGGTTCGTAGTAGCCCTGAAAATAATGTATGGAAAATCCCAATGTGATAAAATTTTCGATGATTACAGATTTGTGGTCAAACTTATTGATTTAAATAATAGTTTAAGGCGAGAATATGCTAATTCATTAATAAAAGAAATAGAAATAAACGAAAGGTAACAGGTAATGAAATGGAAATAAAAGATATAAAATATTTTACATTAAACGCCCCCCAACAAAAAAAATAAAAGTAGAAAAATTAATAAAAGATATTTTTTTTATTTATTGCTATTTATATCTGTACATTATAATATATTTAGTAAATTTGATCTCATTAAAAGAAATTTAATTAAAAATACTAATAGAGGTGAGAAAAGACAGTTATCTTAAACTAATAAGAATTTAGCAAACTCGTAGCAAACTGAAGAATAAAAATTGAAGCAGTTTTATTTTATTATTTTTTTTTTATTTATTTATTTTTTTTTCAAACCTCTTTATTTTTTATATAGGTTACAGAATGAATGAGCAAATTTACCCTTACTAAGGAGATGGCGTTGCCCACCCTATTGCATTATAATTATAAATATTAATTACAGGTATTCATAACTTATTTGAATTAAAACCTTTTTAATATACCATATGACACAATAATAATTTTTTAATTCCTTATAAAATATATGGTATAAAAAGGTATAACAAAAACATTTCTAGCAGCTAAGGTGACGGGTTAATTTACCTGATACGGCTTTACCTGGGGTAACGATTCTGTTAATGGTTGGATAAATGGGTTAGTTGATGATTAAGACCACCCTAGTCCTTAAAACCCAACATTTCTTTGAAAAGGTTGTTGGTGTGCCTAGATTTCGGTATGTTGTAGTTACACGGTCGGTAGATGAAAAGGATTCCGGCCATTGTGTCCGCAGCGGACGTGACATCCTTCGACGTCGAAGGAATCCACTGTGACCAATCCATCACGGCCCGCAATTACAGGCTGGCCAACCCTTCACTTCCTATTATTTCTTCAGCTTGGGCATTTTCATTTTGGGGGTAATTTTATTTTTTGTATGTGATTATTTCTTCTACAAATAAATTTTTTTCTTCTATTGATTCAAGTTTATGAATGCATTCATAAAGTGAAATTATTAAAATGTTATTGGGCTATTTAATGTTTTGATCTCTCTTTCTCTCTCTCTCTCTCTCTCTCTATATATATATATATATATATATAAGGAATACAAATGGATAGATTATAGTTGAGAGTATCAAAATTGTTACAGAATTATTTTCATTTTCCTCAATTATAACACATAGTATGGATATCATGGATGTATAAAAAATGTAACAAATAAAAATTCAGTTACTTAAAAACGATTGAGACATCCAAAGAACACAAATGAATTATGTTTTCCACATAAAAGGCTGAATCCTAACCTAGTATTGTTGGTAAAATTTTGATACCAGATGTGACCCAACAAGAATACAATTTTTTTTTATGCGACGAAGGTAAACTGTGTTTTCTATACAATAGGAACTCTAACAGGTGCTGGAGGATCTTAGAGCTAGCGGTGCCTAGGTTCGTGGGAAAATTCGGATGACAACTATGACCATCTAAAAAAAATAATGCTATTTAGTTTATACTGAATTTAATTTTAAATGTTTAATTAAGTTTTATATATATCTGAAATGTCGAAAGTAATTCATGTTAAATTACTTTTGGAAATACATAAAGCATTATATTGTCGCTTAGCCTTTGATACCTTCTGAGTCCGGAAAAAAATCTACAATACAATTTTAATAATTTAAAAAAAAAAAAAAATAGAATATCTTCAACACAGTATTGTAGAACACCTTAATTTTTTTCTGACATCGGGATTTCTTTCAAAATATCTCTATAATCAACTATAAATTTTTATTTTATTTAAATGGTATAAAGTTTATTTAGTATTTACGAGGTGACACAGCTTAATTAACTATATTTGGTTAACTATTTTACAATAAATGAAAATAAAAATATAAGAAATTAATTTTCTTTAAATATATTTTTAATGTTATATATTGAAGTATTTTATATATAGTTTATTTTGTATAGGAAATACAATATAAATGGATAATTTTCTATTAAATGCCAATATATCTATTTTTGGAAACTTATTATTGAAAAATTATTATGGGAGCATCTGATGTAGATAAGCTAATTTTTTATTGAAAATGTTGATATATAACACAAGTTCCATAGAATAAAATTTAACTTTGAAATAAACACTTTTTTTTTTGTATAGAATTTGTTTGGTATAGAAACTTAGTTGTCAAAAATCCTTTTACTTTTTGAAAGTAGATACATTAAACTTTTGATAGAAAACTCCTCATACCTCTCCACTCTTGACCTTCAGACAATTTGGTTGGATCAAACTAAAAAACCAAAACAAAAACCTTTCAATGAAAATAAAACTATACCTGAAGATACTTTAGTAAATCGTTCATGTAAAATTTATTTATTGACCTAAACTCACAAAATCAATAACTTATCAATCGTTGACAACACCAATGAAAATAGCTCCAAAATACTCTCAGTTCAACTTTTGAAGTCGCTATCTTGGAGTAGAGCGTTTGTTAGATGTGTTATTTAAACACACACATTCGTTTATGCCTTTATTATTTTATTTGTTTCTTATTTTCATCATAATGCAGATCTAACAAGAATCTAAGGTGGAAATTATAGTTACTTAAATATATATATTTTTTCATTCAAAAAATAAATAAAAACAATATCAATTTCTTAATTAATTGTTGCAGAATTAATTTATAATAAATTATTTATAGTCGTTCTAATTAATATACGAAGGTCGTAACTTCACCTTTGAATGAAGGATTTTATTTATTGAAAGTTAAAATTATTAACATTTCTTAGTGTTACAATTCATTGTAATTAATATTAATTACATGATAAAAATGTATTTTATTTGTAATAATTTTATATGTAAACAGTTTCCCAGCTGACACTGAAAATAACATTAAACAGTAAACACTACAAGGCGACGTATGTCACAATAATTCGCACCCGTATTTAATGGAGCATAATACCGGAGATTTGAATGTTGGGGTAGGAAGGTAGTTCGCATTGCATACCAGGTCACACGAGGCGTGGCCGGAAATATTTGCATAAAATTTTATCTGATAACTTTGTAAAACAAATTACTTTTTTTGATGTGTTAAATAAGTTATTAGTCACTAAGGAGTGAACATGTCTCCTGGCAAATCGTAATGTCTTCCCACGATATCTGATTAATTATGCTAATCACTGGGAGTGTTGTACGTTTTCTTGTAAAAATTGTTCTACAGATGCAGGTTTATCTTTGTTTTTCTGAAATGTTGATCAATTAAGCAAATTATAAAAATAAATAAATAAAAAAAGCTATACAATATCATTTCATGGAATAAAAAAACCCGAAGAAAACGTTTTGATTTTTCAAAACTATTTTTTTTTTAACATAATTTATATACCTTTATTTTTTTAGCAGTATAAATAGAAAGCTAGCAACGGCAAAATATAAGTCAAGATCTTTCAGTGATAAGACAGAATAGCAAGTTAATTTTTATAACATAAGTGTAATATTTAATCCACTCTTCTGTTTTATTTGGCAAAATTTAAGCCGCCTAAATGAACCATTATTTAAAGCAGTGATTGATAAATTTTGGACCACTGTTAATTGTTTTAATATTGTAACATTTCAATACCTTTAATTATACCGATTACATTATTATAAAGGCAAATTGAATAAAAAAAAAAATCTTTAAAATGTTTGCATATTTAACCTCCATGATTTTCATGTATTTTTTAAATTAAGGTTAAATATATTTAATTAAATAAAAAGTTAATTTTTTATCTAATAAAAATATTAACGTTAAAATAAATAGATAATTTTAATATTATAGTTGTTTTGTTATTTCTTTTGTCCAATGTTTATCTGTATAGATCGGTAGATAATAGATATTAGTGTACAAATTATTTATAGGAAAATATTTTTTATTCAAAATGATAACGATTTTATTCCAATCAGGGTTTAGCGTAAACCTTAATTAATTTCTTTCATAGCTATTACGAACTAACATCAGAACAGGGGTAGTTATGATGTTGGCTGATTTTTAGATTTTCTGGTGTGCTAGTACTGAAAATGAACTCTATTTTCTTCCAGCACATACAGATTTTTAGAAAATTCATGATATGTAATACTACTTTTGGAGCAAGAAAATCTTTCATAGTACTCAGGCCACTCAACCGATCAAGTTTATAGTTTTAAGAAATCAATTGAATGTTAAAATATACTAGATTTTACAAATCGGACACTTTTAAGTTATTCGGAGTTTGAGATATAATGTAAGATAAAAGATATGTTTGTGCATATCTGTGTGATTTTGTTAAGACAAAAGATAATCATTGTCTCCAGCAAGTGAGGAGTTTCAATTCGTAATTTATTGGAAATTAGTATAAATGGATTTTTTTATGCTGAATTAGAATATGAAGTTATTTTTTTTTTTTAAATTGTATAACAACCTTTATACATACATATTTAAATTACACAACTATTTTTCATACTTATGTACGATTTTTAATTTTATAACAGTTTTTTTACTAATTTAATTTTCTGCGCATTTCTTTTTTACTGTGCTGTTCTTTTTAATAATTAAAACATCTACGTATTAATATAATAATACAGGTCTACAAAAAGAAGCAACTGAAATTTTTTCACTTATTGGAGAAACCTATATAACTCATTTACATATTTTTTCTCATTCTGATATTAACAAAGTATACGTTTACTAGATTCGAAAGCAAAAATTCACTTGAATATATTTGAATAATTATAAATACATTGTCTTACACCTCAAATTTTAATTATTTATGTTGAGGTCGATTTGTGTCCATTAGTCTCTTCTAATGCTCATTTGATATCTTAGGAAATTGAAATTGATTAGTTGAATAACGTAGATTTCCTTGATTTTTTGCTACAAAAATGGTGTTACTTTTGTTATAACTTTGCGAGAAACCTATTAGTTATGGAAGAAAACGGAGTTCATCCTCGGTTTCACCAAACAAGAAACTTACAAATCAGTCAAAATTATTTTTTTATTTATTACTATTTACAACTGTACATTATAATACATTGTCAAAATTATAAAATCAAATTTATTGTTGCAGATCTGCGTTATCAATCTTATTGCAAATATTAGTAATCAACAACTAATGATCATGATTATACAAGATAATCTATTTTAGATAATGTAGATATTTTATATGTTATATTTAGATTAGTAATATAAATTTAGTAGTTTAGATGAATTATATGTTGCATATATAATAATAATTCAAAATACTGCACATTTAACAGTTTAGATATTTGAAATTTATTATCAAATGTTTCTTTTTGTTTGGTTACCAAATACTATATATCAAACTCATATGCTTCTAATAGGTTTATTTATGTATATTATACATTTAT
Source organism: Halyomorpha halys (assembly GCF_000696795.3). Lineage (NCBI taxonomy): Eukaryota > Metazoa > Arthropoda > Insecta > Hemiptera > Pentatomidae > Halyomorpha > Halyomorpha halys. Next base: position 392,535 of record NW_027112940.1, on the reverse strand, counting down.
TTGATTATTATGAATACATATTTTTCTCATTTTCAGTTCCTATCAGCTATACATATCTATTCCTATTAGTTCATATTTATTTGTAGTTTAGATATATACATAAATCAAATTTATGAGAATATTTATCTACAAATGTTGTCTGAGTACTATGATAATTTTAACTATGTTTATTTTTATTTTATTCTCAAAATCTGTGTTATCCTTATTCAAATTTTAACCCATAAATTATACTTCGAACCAGTTTTCTTGTAATTCTGGAACGGTAAGAAAATATCTTATTTTAATTCAACAGTTATAGGATCACTGATGTCGCGTAGATCGGATACAATACAAATATATAATCGGGTGATATATATTTGAGTGATGTCACACTACCTGGAGCACCTTGAACCGTGGAATGAATCAGAAGAAGGCTGTGGGAAGGCGTCGCACCGTCGTGGAATGTATACCTGTATACCGGTGGCGCCAGGGAACACCTGAGACAGTCGGTTCCTAACGCCATAGACCTCAAGGTTTCGGGTCCTTGTTCTTTTCTTAGAAACTTTCTTTATTGTTTTTAATAATATCAGGCAATAAGTGTGACTTTGAAGTATACATGTGTCAATTTTCATGGTCTTCAAACGTTGTATTGCTTCTGTTTGTACCTATTTGTTACCTGATGCGAGCGTACCTTCGGCCACCTAGAAGAGCATGGGAAAATCTCGGCCTTCTAGTCCGTTCGCCCGCTACCAGGCAGCGCTCCTACGGGATCTACATGTCTAATACACTTTATTATGTTGGTAGAAGTGAATGTGAAGCATGAAAGATATATTTTTAATTTAATTTTGGAATATATAGTAGTCTTATTTCGAATTTTATGTATTGGTTTTATATATTTTTACTTGTGTCAGATGATTGATCATAACTACCTAAATATTTTTAGAGTTTTCCACGTTTTCCATGATGCAGTGTACTATCATCATGAATGTTAATATAAACTTCATAAGAACACTCATACTAACAAAAAAATTACTCACTTTATTTACTATATTATTATAACATAGGATTTCATTTACAAGTTAAGTTGATTTATTTATTCATGTGTACCTACTTTGGCGTGCATAGAGAGCCTTTCAGTACAAGTGCTCTTAAGTTTTATATATACATAAATATATATATCCTCCTTTTCTCTGAAATTTATATGAAAAATATGATTTTTGTACTCTCCAACTTAATAAGGTTTGTATTTTGTGGAATGATTTCTAATTACTAATTAAGTCATACTTATGTATTTTGAGTTATATATAAGTATTTTGAGAAAGACTTACTCATTTTGAATAGTACTTATCTCCTTCTCATCAAATTGTGGAAACTTTTTTAATATGTTTATTGAAATTTACAACTGTATATTATATAATACATTAAGTAAATTTGAACTTAGTTAAAATGGAGTGTTACAGGCGTGTAGAGAAACTACCCGCTGGTAGCACTCTAATGATATTTTACATTAGCAGGTCTCGTGGCCATTTTCTTTTCAGGCGCTCCGGAGGATTGTCAGGAATGGAAGAGGATGCAAGGTTAGAAACTAGAGGGTTTAAGTGGTTAGGGAGTTTATAATGGAAGGGGTGATATCTGGTTCGGGGTGATTGACAACAAATTGACTTTCCATTTTACCCTTACACTTAACCCTTTAATAATCGAAATAGGGATTAATACAAAAAAAAACACCATCAGATATAAACTTTAGCGAATTAATCATGTATTGTTAAAATATGTATTTAATTTCAAAATTGTCCTGGCTTTTTTTTTTATTTATTGTTTTTTTATTTCAATTTTATTTCTGTTTATTATTTAGCAAACGCAGAAGATAGCTTACATGGTATGAATAGCAAAGCAAAATAAATTGTATAAGGGTGTAACTTGTCGCAATATGATAATTATTGCACTTATAAATATTTGTGAAAATAAAATAAAAATAATATGTATAACAAGACTGGTTACGATTTTCCTATACGAATTCCCATTACATCTTACTCTTCAGATACCTCCACCTATGCATTACTGATGCAGTAAAAAGAGACTTCTTCAAAACTACTTTTTTTATGCCTTCCCGTTTATCCATCTCAAATCTCATGTGTTGTAGACAAAAAAGGTAAATACAACAAATCTACAGTAAGAATAAAGAAAAAAAAAATGAAAATTTTTAAAATTAAAATACAGTTTTAATTTTTGCTCTCATCGATTTAAGAAAATATTTTGATAAATGATATTATTTTTACGTAATTTAAAATAATTAAATTAATAATTTTATCTAACAGATTAAAAAGTATTAATTTATAAATAAGCAAAATTAGTAAGTAATTTAGTGAGTAAAATAAGTTAGTGAAATAAATGAAAGTTGGAGGATATACTTCTACTATTGAGTATTATTCTTTCAAATAGTTAGTAAACAGAATGTACATTTGTTATTGAACCAGAATGTACATGGGGAAATAGAGCATAATTTATCAATTTGAATGAAAAAAAAATACATTACGCAATTTAACAGGAAATTTAAAATTGGAAATTATAATTATGAAAATTAATATTCTACTGACTAGAATCTTGCATCAAGGAAATCCCAACAAAGACGTCAAAGGATACTTCTTTGAAAAGAGAATGAAATCATTGGATAGGATGGTCTGACTCCTAATCTTCAGTCATTATCTCCTCACACTCCTATTATATATCTTGATCCTAAGCAGGTATAGATAGCTTTTTGTCAACTGGCAAGTCAATTCTTCCACAGTACCTAATTACTGATACAACCAGAGTATTATTACAAATTCTTTATTTTTCTAACGATTGCTATCGAAATGCAACTCATATAAAGGATCAATTATTTTATATAGAAAAAAAACTATCTGTGAACATTTTATGTAAACATATCGCAGAAGTTATAGCCTTGGGATACGAGATAAATATTTATTGGTTCGATTGAAGGATCGAATAAAAAAAAACAACAACTCTTGGACATATAACCTATGTTTTAAGGATTATTTGTATCATAGCTGCATTATCTGTTATCAAAGTCCTTATTTTGTTGTCAAAGTTCTGCTATAATAATAAAATGCACTTTATTTTTAAATTGCCTCATTATCTTTACTACTTAACGAACTTATGTCAGTGATGACCTTCTATAATCTATAATGGTGCAATTTAAAGAGTCAAACTTAAAATTATTACTTTGCACTCATACGCTCTATTATCGTTTGGTGAAAGGTCAAACATGTTTTATTTCATTTATTTTGTTATCAACCTACACCTGATAAAAAATCTTAAACTATATTTTTAAAAAAAAAAAATTAGTTCTGACCCAATGCAGTGAAAATAAGATTTATTTCTTTTAGGAGAAAAAATAGATTTAAAATAATAAGATAAAATAAGATTAATATATGCTATAAATTCCCTTATAATGAGTAATTGATGAAATTCGTTAATATGAAAGTGTATGATGCTATTAACAATTTTTAAATATTATTTTGAAATAGTTACAAATGGCTTTCTGTAGTTATCCCAGCTTGGAAAAGCATGGGTGCATCATAATGCACTCTATAAAGTTATGATTGGTACTCAAAGCAGTTGTTTGTAATTTACTTACCTATTTGAACCAAAAATTGTGATTAATTCTCGAAATAAATCTCTTGGGAATGTGTGTTAACTATATGTTATTGTCATTTCTATATTATAAGTTAATTTCAAGAATATACAATAAATTCCACATTTTTTTGTTTTTTCAATGAATAAGTGTTTCTTTGTTCCATTATTTGTTCATGTTTTTTACTATTTTTCGCCTCGCTTCTTATTATATATTTGACGAAATTATCCTAAGAAAAAAAAAAAAAAATGTGCTGAACATATGGGAATACTATTATTAAACATGTCAATAATAATAAATATTTCCATATTGATAATAATCGGGTTTGTTCCAGACTAGGCTTCTAGAAATTGATGAAGTCAGCGTTCTTACCTCACTCGGCATACAAGCCTGACGTCGCGCAGTCTATCTGTTCGTGCCTTCGGCGTATTTTTTTAAGAACGCCACTTCTAAAACATTGTAATACGAAATCAGGATGTAATGAGTTATTTGGAATGAAGCCAAAGAAGTGATATTATTAAATTAAACTGCTAGCAAAAATGTAAATGACTTTGGAAAAAATTAATGACTAAGGTTAATTAATGAATCTCTAAAGTTAGTAACTACCACTTTTTATTAATAATACAATTATAATATATTTTATAATTAGTATTATAATATATAATACAATTATAAAAATATATAATTAATACAATTATGTTGTATAATTTAATTATATTGTATAATTTTATATAAGAAAACTATGATATCGGCTTATTTTCTGTGGCTGAAAAATTTACCTATAGTTTGACTAGGAAACAAAAATAAGATAAATAGAGTAATACTTACATTTTTCCTAATAATTAAATATGTAAAAAATACAGATGATAGTCCTTCTACTACAACTTGACCACAAACGTACTTCTTTTAAAGTCAGAGGATGATATGAAGTGAGTCATTAAACATTAAATGTTTAAATAAATTAAAAAATCAATGGGTTTGATGGTGGGATTATATTTTTGCTCTTGATATTAAAATTTTCTACAGATTTGTTGTGGCATTACTAAATACTCGTTTTATTTTTGTTTTTTTTAGTGTATGTTTGTTAGTCCACTTCTAAAAAAATTTTAGGCACTTTTTTTTTAGACATGGTTTCTTCATCCGAAATCAATTTAGCAACTCTCATTTCCATCCGTGACTCACGGCGGAAACGGCAAGAAACGGTCCATTTTAGGAAAGGACGAAAAACGGATATTGTCAATTAACGAAGTAGAAAGGACCTTTAGCAAACAGAAAATTTAAAGCAATTAAATAATACAGAACAATTTATTAATTCAAGCAATAATTTATTATTTTAAATAAGTCATTTCAATATTTACCTACATAAAAAATATTATCATTAAAGTCCAGATTTTCATGCAATTTCATCTTTTTGGTTCATTTACAATAATGAACTTGCCTAATCGATAAAGAAAAAAATTATCGAACCCTCTAATTTTAGGTTTTTCGTTTCAAAATTCGTGGAATTAAAAAAAATCTATTATTATAGATTATTTATTATATACTGATATAATTAATTCAAATAATCAACTAATGTGTATAATTGGAGAATTGTTTTTGGAACTAAATTACTTACTTTTAGGATTTGTGATTGCCGCAGTCATGGTTAGATTAGGACTCATCGAAATCCCTCAAGGAGGCTAGGACTAATTGAAATCCCTAAAGGAGGTTAGGACTAATCGAAATCCCTGAAGGAGGTTAGAACTAATCGAAATCCTTAAAGAAGGTTAGGACTAACCGAAACCCCTTCGTAGCCAGATAGTGGAGGAGGTATAGATTTTTCTATGAAACTAATGCCTTCAAAGATTAGGGTTGTTTTTGACACAGTAAAAGTCTAAAGGCAAAAATCTAACCCGAGAAAGTGTGAATTTTTTTTTGGATCTAAATTACTTTTATTATCTGTGGTTGCTTTGGTGTCTTGGTTATGTCAGAACTAATTGATATCCTTAAAGGAGGTTAGCACTAATCCAAATCCCTGAAGGAGGTTAGGACTAATCGAAATTCCTAAAGAAGGTTTAGGACTCATCGAAATCCCTAAAGAAGGTTAGGACTAATCGAAATCCCTTCGTAGCCAGGTAGTGGAGGAGGTATAGATTTTTGTATGGATCTAATACCTACAAAGATTAGGGTTGTTCTTGGTATGTTTTTAACACTGTAAAAGTTTTAAGGCAAAAATCTAACCCGAGGAAGTGTGTATTTTTTGTTTGGAACTTAATGAAGTATTTATTTTTATTATTTGTGATTGCTTTGGTGTCTTGGTTAGATTAGGGCCAATCCAAATCTCTAAAGGAGGTTAGGGCTAATTGAAATCCCTAAAGAAGGTTAGGACTAATCGAAATTCCTGAAGGAGGTTTGGACTTTTACTGTGTCAAAAACATACCAAAAAGAACCCTAATCTTTGTAGGCATTAGTTCCATACAAAAATCTGTACCTCCTCCACTAGCTGGCTACGAAGGGATTTCGATTAGCCCTAACCTCCTTTAGGGATTTCGATTAGTGCTAACCTCCTTTTGGGATGTCGATTCGTCCTAACCTTGGTTAGGTTAGACAAAATAACACGAGAAAGTGTGCTTTTTTTTCACCTTCATCTCAATTTATTTTTAATTCTAAAAACATATTGTGTGAGATCAATTCACAGAAAATATCGTGTTGGAAATGACTGTGTTATTGGTGTTAAAAAAACAACGATAAAGAGCAAAATGGGGCTAAAAGGCTGAAAAACCTAAATTTTTGCTCATTAATTACTCAGTGCTTAATAACTTCTAAGCGATCCTAAAAATAATAATAATATATATGATCCTACAAGTCACTATACTTTTACTTCTTCAGGTTCTTATTAAATATCCATTTAAAATTTATTAAAATTAAAAAATTTAATTCGATATAAATGTCCTATTGTAGTGCCTCCCATTATAACAGGTCTTTTAAAAGAATTTACTCCAAGACAATAACTGTCTCAACAATTATCAGTTTCTCTCAACAGTTATAGAAAATAATATTCCTAAGTTCCAAGTACTCAGATGTTAACAGATTCCAGTCAAACCCCAGCAGTTCCATGAAAGGAAGAAGGAAAGAGGAAGGCCAATGCCTCCTTCATAGGACTGCATGATTTAATAGGCATTGACGAGGCGACAGAACCAGGTAGCTAAGCCAGCCACTGCTTCTGCAATATTAAACAGCTGCTGACTAATCCATTAGGATAGTTCCGTTAAGAAAAAAATTAATAAATAAAATAATTGTGTTTTTATATCATCCATTCCACTTGGAATAGTTATTAATTGTATATTTATTATTGCTAGTAATATTATTAATTAGTTTTGATAACAAAACACAAGTTCACAAAATGGCGGGTGGGCATGTACACAGTCATAATTATAGTTATAGTTATAATACTGTATTAGGGGTATTCATGATGTGTTAAATGTAAAATGTTTTACCATGATAAATGTTATAAGTATAGGATTGTGAGCAGCCATATTTAAATTTAAGTTAAATATTAAATGCATAAGAGCTCCAAGCGGATTTTCTGAGCAGCTTGTGTTATAACCTTTCCTTCCTAAACTTCATGTTATTGCTTACTTTTAAGTTTTGATTATTGTAATTTATTAGAACATGCCTAAAGTGAATGAAAAGTAAAAGTTTGGTCACTGAGTGTCTTATTGATCTTCTAACTTGTGAGGAAGAGAAACAAAATGAGCTACATAATTGACAACTGTCATTACATTATTATTATTGTTATCCATTGCTTTATTCGTTATAAAACATCCAAAACAATACTAATACAACCAAAAACAAATTACGAGCAAGTAACCCAACACAACAAACAAAATGGTGGAGCTCAGCTGGTCATTCTCCATTTAACAAACCTATTAACAGACTCTCAAATATGTTAAATGTTATATCGTTTTAACATGCTAAAAAAAAAGGAAATATTTATCCATTTAACATGAGTTTTCTATTTAACACTCTTTAACATGTTAAACTAAAGATTATGAATACCCCTATAGTGCGTTCTAACCAGTCATAGCGTCTTTTCACATTTTATTTCTAATTATTTATTTTAAACGAAATAACATGGATTTAATCAAGGTCAGATAAGCTTTCCATGCTTTGATATAATGATATTAAACAATAAATTTAATTTTGTAGGATTTGGGTATTTTATACACAATTTTTACCCTTTAATTTATCTGTACGCTATCAAGTAACACATAAATATTGTGTTAATCATTAATTAAGTAAAGCAGATGCGACAGAGTTTATTACTGATAGTAATTTTAAAGCCAAATTAAAAATCATTCTTTTTTTATCAACTCTGCATTCGACAGTATCTTGGCGGGGAAATACTAATTACCAAAAAAATAAACTGTGGCTATGATATAGAATATTAAATAAACAATATATTATAATCAGGCTTCCATAGCGCATTAATGTGTTGAAATAATTTGACACATTTGAATTACTCAGTCCATAAATTACAGTGAGCTTGATAAATGATCTAAGATAATATACGCCAACCTACTACCGTCCACATTTAACCATATTACAATCTCAAGATATTAGTGAATTTAATATGTACAATGTAAGCATTAGAGTTAGAAAATTTTATTCAGCTTAAATGTTATTTATTAGAAAAAAAATCATAATGATCGTAAATTAAGGTTTTAGACAAATATAAATTTAAAAAATACTTTTAGAATATTGGATAATGACTATTGTTAAATTGTTTAATAGTTTCAAAAAATAGGGGCAATGATCCTATCAACTTTTAAAATAAAAATTCAGACCATACTTAGTCATTGTACATGCATGAAATATATAAAAATAAATGTCTGATTTTCTACATGTTACTTATTTTAAACCTTTTAATGAGATTCTTTTATTTTATAATAATATAATTAGGACTAAAAAAAAATTACTATCTACTTTTTCTAATGAAGCAATGTATATAGAAAATTATCACAGAAGGATAATTTGTATTAATCAAATATTATTTAAAACCAATAAAATTCCAATGACTATATCTTCTAGCTAATTAATAAAAATACATCTACTGTAATAAAAATACATCTACATATTTATAATTTTTTTTCTAAAATCTCTCTCTCTCTCTCTCTCTCTGAAAATATTTCTAAATTATCAAAACTATTTATTTATTGAAATTCGGATTTAATATGAACACAAACATGAATGTGATTAGAAGTATGTGCCACTTCGCTATTAAAAAAATCATCATTACATGTAGTTACAAAATTCAATTGATTTGGCACTTAACTGTTTTGACTCTAATGGCGCACTCTACCTCCTAACTCAATTCAACCCGGTCATCATCATACTTATCCATTGTCTTCACCGACGTAATTACTGGCGTTATATTGTTTTTTATGACATTATCTTTGGTTCCCCCTTCCCTGATGACAGACAAAGGCATTAATGATTTGTCACTTTGTTGACACAAACATACAATGGGTGGCCCCTCCATTTAGTGCCTCTGGTAAAAAAAACTAACGAGGATGGAACCTAGCACTTAAGCGGCTTAGCTCTTGGTTATTATCTGAGCATGCTTTTATAGAAATTGGTAAGTTTCTGGGTCCTCTATATTTTATTTTATTTTATTTTCAATTTTATAACTTTTTAAAAATAAATAAAATAATCAGTTGCCCACTTTAAAAGATTAACTGCTTGGAGGCTCTAGAAGATTAGTTAATTCTATTATTTAGGTTTGTTATTCAATTTCAAAATTATGTTATATAATAATACTAATATTTATAAATTTGATAAGCAAGGTATTATCAGGAATAATTGAAATCCCTTACCGAACTTGATGGTGAAGAGTCATGTGCTACTGCACTATTACGACAGTAAATGTCATACAGTTCACATCTTGGTAGCTGCTACAATGACAACGTGTAAATGGGCTTTGGCGTGACAGTACATTAACAATGCTTTTAGGGCGACAGTACTGTCACGACTGTTTGTCACAAGTGTCCGAAATCCTTCCAGTAGTATACCAATATATTGAAGTTATTACACCCATCAACAGCAAATTTACCACCGATTTAGCACATTATTAGCACATGTGTGGTTAATAAATTTTTCAATGTTATATCGATTAAGGATGCCTTACATAATCGTGTAAATAGATATCGTTTTAAGTTTCTTAGGAAATTGTTTTTATCGGATCTGAAATTATTTTCAAAGAGGACCCATACACTTCAAGAATATAAATTGGCTTCCTGGATATTTTAAAATAAGGTGATATATATCATAGATATCGAGCACTATAAACAGTGTAATGAGCACCTACTTATTCCTCATGTCTGAGTTGTTGCCTTGTTGGAACCCTGACCCAGTGTTGTCACCTGAAACAGGTTTGTCTTTGTACTATCAAGGTGGCCATGTAAGGACATATAATTCTTTATAGCCGCTGTCAGTCAGGGTCGTTTGTATAACATGTGTGCGAACTGTCGGGGGCTTCGGGACCAAGTGGGCATGATGGAGTATGCACACCTTAAATGGTCGCTGTCGAGAATCGCTTCAGTTATTTCATCTCCAAGTACTTTCATCCCTCAGCACTTATTACAATTTTAATGTTTTGTACTTTATTGAAATGACTGTAGAATAAATATTAATAATAAAAAAAGAATTGAAGGAAGATGAAGGCAGTCAGAAAAGATTACTCAAAGTAGTGTAAAACCACTCAAACCCCCTAGTTTCTAATCTTGCATCCTCTTCCATTCCTGACAATCCTCCGAGGCACCTGAAAAGAAGATGGCCACGAGACCAGCTAATGTAAAATGTCATTAGAGTGCTACCAATGGTTAGTTTCTCTACACGCTTGTAACACTCCAATTTAACTTAGATCAGATTTACTAAATGTATTATAATGTACAGTTGTAAATAGCAATAAATAAATATTTAAAAAAAAAATAGTGTAAAAACCATTTATTACACGCATGAAAGTTTTTGATTTTTTTCTAAAAGCACTGGACTTACTGGCCTTATTACTATAGCAGCATTTAATCTTATAAAGTCTTATCGCTGCCATGTACAACAAATAAATCATTTTAGGTTTCAAGCCCCTGAATTTGCCTAAGGCTCCTTTGTATGCCCAGGGAAACCGTAATGCCTTCATGTTGTTGCCACTTCAATTTTTCATCGCAATTTGACATCGCTAGGTAGCCCGTAGTGTCTTGAAGAATAAACTACAATTTTAAGATAACTCATACGTCAGATAATTTTTTTTTTTTGATAGATTTATTTATTATTATTTATTGATAGATATTACAATCTGCCACACAGTTTTGTGGGCAATAGGTAATAGTGATGAATGATTTCATACATACTAAAATAAAAAAGAAATAAAAATAATAAAAAAAAAAAAAAAAATTCTGAAAATATACACAAACAAAAGAATAACCAAGGTGAACATAATCAAACTATCTGTATGAAAAATAAATAAATAAAATAACATAATGATAAAATAATATATACAATATTTACACAATCGACCTGAGGATCCCTGAGCCCACTCTATCCCCCACGTGTGAGGGGTAGAGCAGGGTTCAAAAGATCCCAGCGCATCCCTCTCGCCGCATCACTGGTAATGAGGGTGGATGCCAGTGGAGGCTGAGCAAGTGCGCTAAAGCCGCAAACACTCAACTTTAGTGGAGAATCTGACCATTGCCAGAACTCCAATTGGTCATTTTTATTTTAATAAGTCTCTTGGCCACTGCCGTTTCAACCTTCTAGGTGGGATGTAGGGATGGGTGGAACTAGATAAGGTTTGAACCAAAGGATTAGGATGGTTGGAAAGGTAGATAAATATTAAAATGCAATCAGAACATAATATATAGATGATATGTATAATTATATATAATGAAGTTAAATTTATTAAACCAATTTCGAATGATTTTCAAAACAATCTATAAATACTTGATTTAATTTTAGTGAACAAAAAATAAAAAAATAGAAAACTTTAAGTTTTTGTTAGTTATTTTTCTTGTAGTTATGCTTGAAGAAGACAGTTATTTTATTTTAAAATTTGGATGAGGGTAGACATTTCTCCCTCTGCATCTTCTTTTTTTAATTATAATCAAATTTATCTCCGATATTCCACAATATGGGATAATTGAAATAATGAGGATAAGGCAATCATTCTGAGAGCATCCCATTTGTCTTAAAAAATAAAAATAATTAGATAAACAAAGAAAATTACCATCAATTACTCGGAAAAAAAATCGGATTATTAAAATGTTTTTGGATCACAAAATTTAATAGTCCAAATTCTAAGGAAAATTTATAATTTCCGAGAAACTGGGACAATATTTAATTATATCTTTAAATTCCCAATTATCTGATGGTATTCTGAAATAATACTCTCTTTATAGTATTTATAGATGGTATAACTAACTAATAATAATTAGGAAACGAGTCTGAAGCAGAGATCATGTACCGAAACTATCTTTAGACACCAACAAAATTGTAAGGCTTCATATTTTATTCAAATTATTAATGTATTGCAGCGAAAGTCAATAAAGAAGGAAAATATATAATATATAAATCGGAGCAGTCTCATATATAAATAGCTCAGTGAGTAAGGCGCTACTAACTTCAAGAACCCGGGTTTGAATCCGGCTGTGGGAGATAATTATTTGTTGTGTTACCGTAGCTGTGAGTCAACTCTGTGAACTCGGAAGCCCCCCTGTGGCCCATCCAATCCTCTATAAAGTGGGTAACCTTAATTGGGGAAAGGTCCGGCAGTTGAGCGTGATTTTGAAGAAATCACATCATCCAGTATAAACGTTGTTCCAGTACTTTCTTACTAAGTACAAACAACTTTGAATCTTCATAGGTTGTAGCGGTACAAATTTTGATTTATATATAAGAATGTTCGAATAATTTTAATCGTCATAACTAGTAGTTTTTATTATTAACAACTTATATTAGCTTCGATCAAATATCCGTATAAAGGACTTGGAGGTTTACCAATTATTAGAGTAGTATATTGTTCTGGTATTAGTGTTGTTATACTGAGTATAACACTTTATAAACTACTTATAAATATAGTACACACTCGATTATCAGCCATTCAGTAACAATTCTTTTATTTTTGATCAAATATTTCCAGTTTTGACGCTTAAGAACCTTCATTAAGGATAACCGCTGATTTATGTGCCATCTTCGTTTCTATCACTTGTGAGATAAGCCTAATAAAACTTTTTAAGCTAAATAGTTTCTTTAAATTTTTTAGTTAAAACTTTTATAGATAGTGTTACGGTTGCCATCGTGAAGTAAAAACACTGGCGATATCTACGTAGACAAGGGATGTTATGGTTGTCATGGTGAAAAAAAAAAACACTAACAATATGTTTAGACGAGTGGGCTTGGTTTTGTTAAGCTGACTGTTTGGTTTTTGAACACGTTACGATTGTTCAATATGAAGTGGTGATAGTTCTTGACTATTGGTATCGAAATATTACCTTATAAGAGATGTGATCGTTAATGTATTGCTTTGCTAAATTATGGTGTTCTACTTCAATGGACGGTCATTAACACTAGAAGTGTGGATATAGTGCAGTGCGTGACGTTTCTTGAGCCCGTCCTGGATAGGATAGTGGTGGCAGGGGTCATCTTCATACTTCTGGAGAAGGTGATACGGTGACCAGAAAGGAAATATCGGACATCCTTGTGTTCTGCCAGGAGTACGTGTTGTTCAAACTAAACATAATTTTTTTTTTATATTCCTCTTTTGTATAATAATGTAAATTTAGTTAATAAGGTTAAGCATTTAAGTTAAGGTTGAGTCAACGTTTTAATTGTTTTTATTAATTAATAAGAATTATTTTTTTTACATTACATTTTTTCATTCTGTGTACATATTTTTCTTATTATTATTAAACTTTTGTACACATAGTTCTGCTGTTCTTTCTTATGCATGCACACTGCTTTTTTTTTTTTTTTTGGTTTTGTTCACTTAATATTACGATAATTCAACAGGTGGGAGGTAACACCCCTAGATTTTCTGTTATCTACATCTAAAGGTATTCACCAGTGGTCATAATTCGATAATTGTTTATCTCGGGGTATATTCTAGTTATATTGTGGGCATATTGTTTCGGGGTTTTCGTTATTTCCAAGGGAAAAGATAACGTGGCGCCTAAGGAGCAATTTATTCTTTATTGTTTTGTCTTTTTTTCCCCTCTTTTGCGATTATATCTTTTTTTCCCCTTTAACTCATTCCCTTCTCCGATGACCGTGGCAAGTATAAACGATAAATATATATAACTAAAGATAAGCCAAAATTTGCGATTATAATTGAGCCCTTTAACTGTTCTCTTTCCCATATTAAGGGTAGTCAGATGTTGAGAAGACAGGACCCAATAACCACCCTAAAAGTAGGACAAAAGGACACATCGGGATTCGAACATCAAAACAACTGTGTTGAGAAAACCAAACAAAATTATAGGAGATTAAAATGCTGGCCATCGGACTAATTGGTATAGCCGTGAAGAAGAAAGGCGTAGTCAGGAGCCCCCTAAGACATTACGTCCCGTTAGATCGGGGTACGTGTAATAACAACCTACATCCTTCATTAGTATAATTCGTCCAAAGAAGATTTTCCACTTTTTCAGGAGCACTCACTTACCGCCGTTCTTATGCTAATGCCTTCCCAAGTGAATATGGTACCCGCCTGTCTTGGACCATTTTACTCATCTCTATTTTTCACATTTGTGTTAATTGTTTTAGATTAAATACTAAAATTATAATTGTTTCTATACGAGGAGAAGATGGTTAGGGGATGCGGTCAAAATAAAACACAAATAAGTTACTTCAACTTATTTGTGTTTTATTTTGACCGCACCCCCAACCATCTTCTCGTATAAGTCATCCACGGTCAACTATCACTCATGATTATAATTGTTTCTTAATTCTATAATCTTTGGAAATGATATATTTTTGAGATGTATATGTCATTTATACCTTCACATGCTACTAACGGTAAGGTGAAAACAAAAAAACTTCCAAAAAAAACTTATTCTTAAATTTGGCATTTTTCCTCATGTATACAAGGAATGCAGACACACCTTTTGTGATATTTAAGGTTTTATTCCTGTCCTCGAACAAATTTGTTGTAAATTAACCGCTTCTAGAGAAGTCAATTGAAAAAAAGGGTGTTAATTTGCATTTCTTCAAACTTTTTAAGTATAAAAATAAGTAAACATGGCCAACTTTACATATTTTCAGTTTGTTTTTTTCAGTCATTCAAAATTTTCTGGTTAAAACCTCCTTAGTGGTAGCTCTTACATTGTGCACAATAACGTAATATTTAATTAATAGCTTCAGAGTTTATCACAAGACACAATATTTTAGCAGAGCATTCAAATAAATTATAGCAGCATATTTTTCATATATACATAATAATTATTACAAATACCTTGATGATTAATGTCACTAATAAAATTGTTCATAATTGATGTTCCATATATCAAATTTACGGCGATTTTAATTAACTTCTTTAATAATTAGCTTCATACTAACAAAAATCCTCTAGTTAATATTTTGGCATCCAAGAAATTTGAAAAGATGGCCACGATACCTCTTTATGTAGATCAGCCATTGATTTTCTAATAATGGGTAGCTCCTTCAAAAGTCATTGTGGCTGTTGTATACGTAGTTTGCGATCTTAGAAGAAAAAAAAAATGAGAAGAACGAAATTATTGCAAATGATACAAACAAGGTAATCCTGCATTGATTCAATTTTGTTACATTATTTTAAGTGTGGAAAAAGTGTTGTGGAAAAACCAAAAATGATACTTGTCGTTTAATAAGGCGATTAGATTAAAAAAAAAAAATACAAAATTTGGACACACCTAAATTTAGCCTGAAATTTATTCTTACTTATATTTTATTTGCCTGGAAAAAAAAAACCCTACATATCGAATTTCCGATCATCTTAACCAAATAGTACAAGAGCCCAGTGGAAAAAACTTAGTTCACCCCTATACCTAATATACTTAGTTTTCATTAAAAAAATAAAAAATTACAAGCCAAAATTGATGATTAGTCTGCCAAGTATAGTGGAGGGCAATAAAAAATGGCGGTGGTTTCAAAATGTTAAAAAATTATTAATATTTCATTCGGAGCTCCATATCTTTGAAAATATAATTATTCATTAAAGTAATAAAAAATTAGGGTGAAATAAACTTCTGTTCTTGGGCTCCTTTACTAAAAGGGAGACGTTGGGGGGGGGGGAGGGAGGGGGGAGTGTAGTGGGGATGAAAAATAGTCAGTAGGCATCCCCAAGAACCCTAAACTTTACCAGCAGCCGAAATGTTCCCTCCCCATTCTATGTGAGTCCCCCGGCAAACATGCCGTCACTACAATACCGCCTTCAGCGGACCATGTAACTCCTATCTTACAATGCCAAGAGGCAATAGAAGGTTTGTTATAATTATTTTATATGTTTCCTAGCCTAAGTCTATTTTATATATGTCAATGTTTATAAATAAATGTATTCAGGAGAAAAAAAGAAACCCTAAATACATGTTCTAGAAGTTCTGGAACGAATACATAGAATACATATGTCCTTTGGCATTGGGAAAAAGTCCATTATTATACAATGGAAATAGTGAATCTGGAAAGGACACTTTACAGGTTCAATAATATTGAGTCAATAATCTTGGATATGATATATATAGGAATCGTATTGCTACAATCTACCCAACAGGCAGTCAATGTATTAATAAAATTCGATATTGACCGAGCAGGTTTTCGCAGGGTGCGAATTATTATCAGTAGCATTTTGATTAAAAATCGTTAATATCATTATCGTTAGAAAACATTTCGATTTCTATTGTTTACACTTGCAAATATGGATATATAAAGAATATTTTGATGTATACAGTTTACTCTGATCAATAGCAAACTATCATTAAGTGACATTGTCAACGACTCAGAGTAATAAGAGCCAAATATTATTTAGATTTTAGTTAAAATTAACAATGTTAATAACATTCCACTGCAGACCTGTTTAAATAGTAGGCATCAAAATGTTGATATTAAATGTTATTACCAATTCACCTTTAAAATAATAAAGTATAATATTGTTGGTTATGTATATTATTATAATAATATAATATTATAAGGTATAATACTTCTGAAAATTTCTTGCAAAAACCATGCAATAAATAAGGGTTAAAACAGCAATAAAGTTTCGCTTAAATAAGTTTAACGTTTTCACACTGTTATTTCTCCGATTTTATTTAAAAAGTAACGTTATAACACAATGTTTTCTTAGCATTTTTTTACTACAAAAATATCATCAGATATAGTTATTTCTTACAATTAGTTTACACTTAGTATTGAAAGTTTTGTGTAGTAAATAACATGACAAAGGCATAAGCACAATTGGGGAAACAATGTGTGCTTTAAATTATATTATATACAAGATATTAATGTCATTTAAAAGAAGGAAGCATAACAACTAGGGACAAAATGGTTGAAAGTATTTCATGAAAGCATGGTGGGAGGGAACTCTACGACCATTGGACGGTTAAGGAGCAATGGAAAGGTACCCATAAACCTTAGAGTTCAAATATTGGTTCTCCAACACCTGTTATTCAGAATAAATACTATCGTTCATGGTTACTGTAAAATATAAGTAGATTTAAATTTCAGTACCTTGAAAAAGTTAACGTAACTACCCCCATTTTGGACCAAAATTATTAATAGACGCCATTTTGCTTATAAGGTCTTAAATCATGTTTAATGTAAGATGAGTACAATAGTATTTTTTTTACGTATTAATATTTTCGGACCAACCAACATAAATCACTGTCAATTGAACCGTTTAATTTTCTATTTTTAACAACAATAGAAATTTAAATGCATTGGTTTGGTAAGATATAGTAGTGACTTATAATGCGTACATAAATGTGAAAATGAAAATGGCAGCCGTCAAAAGTAATCTATTCATATATAATGAATACTATAATATAATCTTGTTTGAGGCAGGTTCGCCTATTAGTTATAACAAATATTTCCATATTGTCCCTAACTTTCGATTACCTTTAACATCTGCGTTTCGACCATTCCGGCTATTCTCAAGGTTCTATCAAATAACAATTTCAATTACATTTCACTCATCATTAATTAATTTAAGATAATCCTTTTATGTAATTACATCCATAAAACTTCCTAACTGTCCATAAACTACTGACTGTATTAGCAACTATTAATCATACTGTTAATTTCAAATCAGATACAAAAAATTTGAACCAGTATTAAGGTGACATTTTAAGCAAAAGATTAATTCCTAATCATAATGTTTTTTTCTCAAGATAAATAATATCTAGTTAGATTTCATAGGTCTTTTAAATACTAATATGGATAAATAAATAAACTAGACTAGACAAAATAAAATTGAAAATATAGTGAGGATATAGAAAACCTGCGATGTTGAGGAAGGTTAAACAATGCATTGTTGATATAGGAATAGTGTAATATATATTGTAAACTGAATAATTATTATAAGTGAACCTTCTATAATAGTAGATCATTTACACATTATAATAAAAATTAATTTATTACTGCATATTGTTCCCTAATTTAATAATATTTTTTAGGTTATTGATTTATGGTAAAATTTGACTAAGGCATAATAACCAGCAAAAGTTTAACGACCCATGTCAGCAATGATAGTGTAAATAAAAAAGGAAATTTATGTTACAGAATATGTTTATGATTAAATAATAATGAGTGGAATGCAATTGTTAGTTTTTGGACTTTTGGGAATGGTCAAAATGGCCAAAACGTAGAAATTACAAGATAATAAAAAGTGTGAGACTATATGGACATTTTGTTATAACTAAGTAATGTATTCAGTAAATTACAAAGACATTTGTTTTTTTTTTTAATGTAATTTACAACTGTACAAAATAATACAATAGGTAAATATGTTGTATGTTTAATATACTCTTGTAAATCTTGGGAAGGAACCACCCATTAGTGGTACTTCAAACATTAATTTAAATTAGAAGGTCCTGTGGCCATCTTCTTTTCAGACGCCTCGGAGGATTATCAGGGATCGTTAAGGATGAAAGATTAAGAATTAATGGGTTAGGATGGCTAAGGAGTTTGGAATGAAAAGACGCGTATCTGTTTTGGGTCAAATCTGCAACGAATGGGATGTTAAGGTCTTTATGAATGAGTTTATTTGTAACGTAATAAGGAGCATCAAGGATTTTGAATCCTTAATCCTAACATAAAAGGACAATATCCTTAAATTCTAGGATTGTAACGATTGGATGCGGTAAGAATTTGATGGTTTGGTGGAGCCCCAGAGCTCGATTCCGTATGTCCAAATTGGTCTGATTATTGTAGTGTATACTAATTTTTTGTAGTGAGTGGGAAGTTTAGAGCGTTTGTCAAGTAAGTGTTGTATCAATCGGAAGCAACGATCAGTTTCTTGTCGTTTCAGTCTTTTGTGTGGATTCCAAGTAAGTCTCTTGTCAAGATGGAGTCCTAAGTATCGAATCTGTTCAACAGGCGCAAAGAAAAATTAAAATAGGAAAAAAACAGGTTTCTACTAAGTTGTAATGATATATTTTAATAAAAAAATGTAAATATTTATTTTGTATTTAGCATCTCACAAAACATTAGAATATAAGAATCAGAATTTTGACCAGTAATTTGGATTTTAGCCACACGGAGCGACGCATCGTAGAATGGCTTGGGCACGAATTGTTTATTACATTTGTTTTCTTATTTCGCCATATAAAAATTTTTCATTGCTCGTGATATGAAATCTTTTGTGTAACTTTATAACATTTTATTGAAAAATGGTTGTTCTCTAGTCACCAATGAGAATCCTTAGTCCATGCCAAACTTCTTTAGAACGTTTTCAAAAGTTAATTACTGGAAGAAGATAGTTGACTGTATGAAGTAGGGTGTAGGATGGTTGAAACAGAGATGTCAACCAATTGGTTGATCAATCTGGCAGCCCTGATGAAGATCTTCAAAATGGGGCGAAACGTTGGTTAGCAATAAATAGTTTTCTTTTATTCTTTGACTACTTTGATACCTTCATTGGCCACCACCCGGACTATCTTCTTACAAACAAGAGTTTTTTTTTTTTTGTTTTTTTTTTACCAAGACTCCCATTGGAGTCCTATACCGCAAACAAAAGTTAATTATGTTTACTATCTTGTTTTCAATTCACTTATATTTTTATCCTTAAAATCCTTCGTAAAATTCTTAATGCTCCCTACTTTTTCACAAATAAAATCATCCACAAAGACCTTAATGTTCCATTTGTAACCGATCTAGCCCGAATCAGATATCAATCCTTCCATTACAAACTCCCTAACCACTCAAATCCATTAGTTTCTAATCTTGCTTCCTCTTTTATTCCGGACAATCCTCCGAGGAAACATTGTAAAAATGTTTTTAGAGAGCTACCATTGGGTAGTTTCTCTACATGCTTGTACCATGCCATTATGATTTCCTCAAATTTACTTGATGTATTTATGTACAGTTGTAAATTTCAATAAATACATTCAATGTAAAAAAAAAAAAAAATTATCCTTCAGCCTGATTGTTTTTAATTATTTTATTACGTTTTTATTGGATGACTGTCAGTTAAATAATGCTTTTAGGAGTGGCCAAAAGTCCAGACATTCCTCCTACGCTGCATTGTTGTTCCATGCACATGGTCACTTCGGGTCACTTTCGCCCAGCTGTAGGACTAGCCCTGTTTCGCACCCAAATCTGGCGCCATCTCCGAAGAACAATACCAGGGACAGACAGCGTGACAACTGACAAATGGGCAGGTACCATCTTCCCGGCGCCACCTGTAATTGAAGGTACCTCTTCGAGCTCAGGTGTGCCCCCCGGTGGCCACTCCTTCAGGTCGGTTCTTAATAAAACGTCTTCGGCTCGCTGTCCTATGATTAGGTCCCTCGTCCATTAGTGTCCCCGAAGATCGCTCTGCAACATGTGGCGGGCGGAAGCGGTCGTAATAATTTTCTTGTCCAAGTAGTACACATGCGAAGAAGAGCCGATGGCACTTAATGGATATTTATCTATATCTGCCTTCAAGTGGTGTGCAATTTGGAACAAAAGAGCAGGTTTTCATGTCCACGGGAAGTGCTAAAAAAGAATTGACAACCATCTGAACTAGAAATAGCATGAGAGATCATTATGTCGATAGTTTAAAAATTACATCGCCAATATTTATCCTGTGAAATCAAAATTCAATTTAATGTATCGCACACCTAGATCAAATGTTTTTTGTTGTATTATATGGATTGGTTTGATACGTCATCAAACGCTAAGGATTTCTGTCTTCAGTTCTATCTAATACTTCGCTCAATGTAAATGGCAATATAATCTTGGTCTGTTGAACGCAAAGGTCAAAGCGGATGGGGTATTTATGGGTATTTGTTCTGGAAACATGCTTCCATCTAATTCAGTTTAATTTTATCGCTTTTATATATGCCATTTAGATCTAGAATTTTGAATTTATATTTTTAAAAGTATTTTCGTTAGAGAACTTTTTAAAATTCAAGAATTTGTTCTTTTTTAAATAAATTATTCAATTAGATTATTACCAACATGTCTTACTAAGGGTACTTTTTCTCACTCTGACTTTAAGGTTTTCTAAATAAACAATGACAATTTTAATATTTAGGTTTTTTTAGCATGGATACATTTTAGAGACTTTGAAAATTTATTTTGGATATCTTTGCATTTACTACAGCGTTTGCTGCGGGGAATGTGACAATTTAGATATTGAATATGTTATGTAATAAGATAATAATAAGTAGGTAATGCGTATTTTATTACCAATTAAATTATATTAATAATTTAGAATACTGAAGAACATTTCAAATGTTATTTTTAAGACCACTGCACTAATAACTGATATTAAATTTTTCCAGTGAACCAGTTGCAGTCACAGCTCCATGCGAATCAAACGCGCATTCCTTGCCGCTGGCATTTGTTGTGCCGTAACAAATCGCCGTATCTGTCGCTGTTGAGACGATGATAGAGGGAATTAGCATATGTAATTGTGAGAGTGGCAGCTTACCAGGCGGTCATCAGGGAAAGACTAATAGCGATTCCTCTAATCGATCAGGATTTGCATATGGAAGGCTACCGTGTGTGGTCCTGGTATCTGCGGCATATCTTCGCTCTTGCAACACCCATCATTCCCTACATCGGCACATTCCGAGGTTTCGGTAATTGCTTTAGGTCGGATAAGATGAATCTTAAAGGAAATCGAAGCATTTTTTTATTTCACACTTTTTCGTTTTATGGACATAGGGAGACATATATTCTTTATATAGTGACATCCTTCACCTACTATCATGTCTTCCATGATACATCAAGGTGCCATAGAACTTCTTTGTTAGTGGCCTACTAGATTTGGAACACAGATAATTCAGTACAAGAGCCCAAGAGGAGAAAAAAGGCAGTTATCTCACCCAAATTTCTTATTACTTTAATGAAAACTATGTATAATTAATAGTCAAAATTGATGAGTCTACCAAGTATAGTAGGAGGAATAAAAAATGGAGGCTGTTTCAAAGTGATAAAAAAAAAGTAATTTTTCATTCGGAGCTCTATATCTTAAAAAGTAGGAACAACACAAGAAAACCTAAGAGAACGTCATTTAAAGAAGAGGAAATTTGCTAAAATATGAGCCCTAATAGAGTTCTTTACGTTAAATAGTTTTCAAGATATAGCTTTTTAAAAACATTTCAAAAACATGTTGTATGGGACGTACTGAAAGATCAGTAGTTAGTGGATTTATTTTGAAAAATTTATATCTCAAAAACCATTCGACGTACAGATGTATATTAGCACTCAAATTAAAGATAGTTTAATGAGCTATAAAATAGTTAATGTCTATCTTCGTAGGAGTAATATTTTACATGAAATTTGCTAAAATAAATTGATTTATAGTTGTTCGGACATATTTTCATTTGCCAAATTTATATTCCTATGTGAATATCATAAAAACTACTACCCCTACGAAGATAAGTGTTATAAACTACTTTATAGTAAGTTAAATATCCTTTATTTTGAGTGTTAGCAGACATATGTGTGTCGTATGGATCTAGAGATATATTTTTTCAAATATCCAACATTTTATACGAACTACTAGAAATTAACATTTTGTGAGTTTATTTTATCAAATATCATAAAAACTACTACTCCTACAAAGTTAAACATGATTAACTATTTTGTAGTAAATTTAACTAGCTTTAATTTCAGCGCTGGCAGACATCTGTACGTCCAATGGTTTCTGAAATGAAGTTTTTCATAAATCAAACTTATTGTCCGAACAACTATAAATACAATTTATTTTAGCAAATATCATGAAAACTACTATTCTTACGGAGGTAAAGGTCATATCCTTCTTTATAGTCCATTAAACTAGCTTTAATTTGATTGCTAATAGACATCTGTAAGGCGCGTAGTTCCTGAGATATAGATTTCTCAAAATAAATTAACTAACTACTAATCTTTCAGTAGATTTTTAAGAAATTTTGCTTTTTAAAAAGCTATATCTCGAGAACTATTGGGCGTAAATAGCTTTTTTAGGTTAGAAAATTTACTCTTCTTAAAGTAATGTATGATTTTCTAGTGTTGTGTGCTCCGAATGAAAAATTAATGTTTTTTAAGGTTTTGAAACAGCCTCTATTTTTTATTTCCCTTACCTATACTTGGCAGACTCATCAATTTTGGCTAGTAATTATACCTAGTTTTCATTAAAGTAATCAAAAATTGGGGTGAGATTACTGCCTTTTTTTACTTCCCGGCTCTTGTAATAATTGTAAAACTCAGCAACTGCATCATTCAGGTGCCCCCTCACATTATTGCTTATGAAAATACGTTACATGTATTTGCTCCGAAAAAACTAATTTTGAAAAAGAAAGTAAGAATTACATAAGAGTAAGAGTCGTCATTTGGTGTGCTTGATTGGCTTATGTATATTTTTATATTTTGTTTAAACAACCAAATTTCTTTTGTTGTTATCTGAAGGTATTCTGGTTTTCAATTCAAAATCCCTAGAAATTACACATTTTTATTTATTTAACAATTCGACCTATTTCTTGGTAATCATCAGAAACAGATTTCCTTAATATTATTTTTCTTGCAGTCAAAATAGGCCAATTAATAAAACCTTTTGATAAGTTCATTTGTCGCCTGATGATATCTTAAGGTTCCAAGTTGGCCAGAATAAAAGATTTGGATTTTTTTTAGAT
The DNA here is from genome assembly GCF_000696795.3 of Halyomorpha halys. NCBI lineage: Eukaryota > Metazoa > Arthropoda > Insecta > Hemiptera > Pentatomidae > Halyomorpha > Halyomorpha halys. The sequence goes on along the minus strand of NW_027112940.1, from coordinate 368,604 downwards.
TCTGGCATCATGACTCACTCTCTACTGAAAACAATAATCAATAAAATAACATTGAATTATTGGTTCGAATGAGTGCTTTAGACTATAAAGTCGATCCGAAAATACGGTAGGGGAAGAACAGTGCACAGTTATTATAACAACAATTATTACCAACTTTGCCGAGAAATTCAATACAAAAACTTTAAAATGAAGGGCATAAAAGGTGTAGAATATCAAATTTAGTATTATTAGGGAATACTTTATATTTATAATCTAAATAATATTTAAACCACGCTGCGATTAGATCACTCACTCACAGAAAGCTAGTCAAATGTTTACCCTTACTCACTTGTCAGCACAAATTGTAAACTACTGGTTAAGGTCTTTACTTGAAAAATGACAAACTTGGAGCGTTAAGCCTGGAACCAGTAAGAAAATTTCAAAACGTAATATTTTTAATGATTAATCCCCGGAAAAATGGTGGACTTTACTTTCAGACTTATCATTATTTTCAGATTTATCTTTGAAGGTCTATTGTGACGGAACGATAATAGCTATCAATAAACTTCTTCCACGATTATCCACGGCTTAGCTATATCTGCAATTTTGGTTTATATTCACCGTATACACCTTACCTAAAGCTGGATTTTTCTAGGAAATAAAATGTATTTTGACACCAATTTTTCTGATATTTATGACACTTATTGGTTTCTAACAGTCTTCATACGTGGTACGCTTATCATAGTACAAAATATATACAACAATGGTCGAATGAAGTTTCGTCGTATCTTCCTTTGGTTATAAATTAAGTAGTGATAGATTTTTAGGTCTTCGTTTTCGCTCAGTAGTACGTGAAAAATATCCCTGTTGACCTATATGAGATACAACCCTCTTCGGACTAAATTGGTATATCATTTAGGTTTAAACAAGCCATATGAAGTTTGAGTAATTCTGGGCCGCCCGTAGTTCAGTGGTTAAGACACAGTCTTGCCAATTCTATGTCTATTGGCGGTGCCTGTTCGAATCCGGCCTGGTGCGTTGACTTTTTTCATTGAGTGGCGGTCCTGGCGAAAAACTTTGACCCCCCCAACCGTGGTTAGGCAGTAAAGGACTTCAATGGGAGTCTTGGCCGAAAAAAAAGTTTGAATACCGTCAGAGTCCGTTAGGTTTCATAAAAAAATGAGAATTTGGTGAGAAAATAAAAAAAAATGTTCTTATGTCATAAATAAATTCATTAATAAAGACCTCATCATCCCATTCGTTACATATTTGGTCCAAAATGGATAGATATACCTCCTTTCATTAAAAAATCCTAACTCACCCGAACCCATTAGTTTTTAATCTCTCATCCTTGATTCCCCGATAATATAACATTCCCTTATAATCCTTCGAGGCGTTTAAAAAGAAGATGGCCAAGAGGCCCTCTAATTTAAAGCAGAGAAGGAACCTACGATCATTGGTTGGTTCCTTCCCTAGACAATCGTGTGTTCTAAAACTTTAATCATATTTACTTATTGTATTTTTTTTTTATTTTTATTTTTTTATACGATTGTAAACTTCAACTAATAAATAAAAAAAAGATTTTTATTGAGTATCAGTAGGCACTCCCAGATGTTAGAAAAAATAATACTATAAGGTGCACCCTAAGAAAAAAGGTCTGTCCTTTGTGTTTCGTTTTGCTCGTGTCCTCCTGACGTGATATCTGACCTGGATCCTGCCCAGTCACGGAGGCAACGGTAGCCAAGAGAAGACAAGGAAGACCTGTGTTGACAAGAACAGGGAAGGACACTTAAGATAAGAGTACCCCGAGTAGCCAACAGATCCCGAGATAGAGGATTCAAAAGACACAGATAAAGTTTCCCCCTTACCTGACTAATAGCTGGAACTTTTTGGCTAATGTGGAGCCAGATGTTCCCTGTTCCTGGAGATAATTGAAAGCAGGTGACACAGCTCCAGGAGGATTTATTAAATCGGAAATTTAAAGTGACAGCTTAAACAGCGCCATTAAAGATAGATTGTGCCAATGTTTGAACTGTCATGCTCCGATAAGTATTCAAATTATCTCGCGAAGGAGCAGCGCCTCCAGAGGCCGAGACATATAATCTGGATCAAAAGGCCAAGTAATTTCGTTAATGGATCTCATCGACCCGTAGCTTATAACTCCTGATTTGATCAAGTTTGCTGTTTCTCAAATCACAGCTAGCAATTTATCAAGATATGTCAAATTGGTCTGGCTCAACTGTTGCAGCAGGAATTATAACATTAGTTTGAAAACTTTGTCACTTCGATATTCGTAATACTTTTTGTTTTAATAGGTATTATTATAATTAATTGATTTAAAATACTATTGAATTGAAGATTCGATTAATATTTAAATTTACGGAACGCTTAATTTATTTTTAACTAACAGACCCGGCAATGCTACACAACTACTAGATTTAGGGGTGTAAATAAATTAATTGAATACAATTAGAAGTTTAATGCTAATAGATATATTTCCTCTAGTATCTAATTGTTGCAGTCCAAAATCCTTTGTGTTCCTTACAAATCAAGTCATCTATCAGGACCATAATGTTCCATACGTTGCCAATTTGGCAAGGACCAGATACCAAACCTTAATCTAATGATAATCTTTCCAACTAACCAAACCCACTTGTTTTTAACCTGACTTCTCCTTCATTACCTAATAATTCTCCTAGGCATCTGAAAAGATGGCACCGAGATCTTCTTCTCTAAAAATGTTATACATAAAAATGACGTACATAAAATAAAAACAATACGGAAAAAAAAGAAGAAAGTAGAGATTAAATAAACGTCTTGAAAGAATAAAGAAGAATTTATAACTTCATTATATCTATTTAGTTTATAGCGGTAAATAACATTGTATAATAAAAATATAAGGTAAACAATAGAAGGAACTTGAACACGTGCCAACCAATCTATACGAAACTTTAAGTTATGAGCTCTATAAACTACACCTAAAGGCGCAATGCAGAGGAATTATGAACGATTAGATGAACAATGGTCGCCGGTAAAAATAAAATTTAAATAAATCATGATAAAAAATTTAAAATTAATTATTTAAGGATTTCATAATACGAATATGATTTCCTAATTCATAAAAAAAAAATTTGTTACCCTACTATAATTCAAGCCTCATTATTTTTTTTTAAAAAGTTTTATCGAATAAAAAACATTTAATAGAGTTTTATATATTAGATAACAAGATGATTTTTCAGTAAATTTAAAATATTGGTAAAATTGTTTGTAATTTAATTACCAATGAATTTATGAAAATACCTACTTCAGCAGGACAAAAAAATAAATAAAATAAAATAATAATATTATAAACAAAAACAAATGGTAACTCATAGCACGTTTTCTCTCAGCTAATGACTAAAAATAACAGCTAGTACTAAAATGTTTTATGGGATTGGAAAACGGAAGTGGGTTCAGCATTTAGTTTTGGAAGACCAAGGCCCGATGCTGTTAGGACAACTGATAAAGGAATGTCGTATATCACTTTAGAAACATAGTACGGAATTCACAATATTATTCTTTGAAGAAATATACAACATTAGTAGATTAATATGTCAATGTTGCCGAAAGACAGAGAAGATTGATGTAATAAATACAGAATGGGTATTCTTGATGTTTTGTAAAATGTTTTACCATGTTAAATGTTATAAATATAGGATTGTGAACAGCCCTATTTAAAGTCATATTAAAAACATCAGAGCTCCTAGCGGATTTTCTGAGCAACTCGTTTTATAACTTTTCTTTCCAAAACGTGTTATTGCTTACTTCTAAGTTTTGATTAAAGTAATTTATTACAGCATGCCTAAATAAAGTGAGTGAAAAGTCGAAGTTGTGTGAAAGTTTGTCCACTGAATGCCATGTTGGTCTTCTAACTGGTGAGGAAGAGAATCAAGGTCAGCTAATTATCAACTGTCATTACATAATTATTATTGTCACCCATTGCTCTATTAGTAATAAAAACATCCAAAACAATACTAATACAAACTACGAACAAGTAACCTAACACAACAAAAATAAAAACGAGCTCAGCTGGTCCGTTGCTTGACGTCATTCTCCATTTAACAGACCTAGTAACAGACTCTCAACCATTTTATATGTTAAATCGTTTTAACATGGTAAAAGAAGGAATTATTTCTCCATTTAACATGAGTTTTTCTATTTAACACGCTTTAACATGTTAAACTAAAGATCATGAATACCCCTAATTAAAAATAATACAATTACGTATTGGGTTGTACTTCCTTTAAAATATTAATGTGAGATGTGTTATCTCTAGCTTCCATTTATGTATCATGGTTTGAGTTCTTATAATAACTACTAACTAATTTGGCTTGAACTCCGCTGGGTTAGTTAAATACTGACGATAGGTGGTGACACATATGAAAATATTGATATCACACCAATAAAAATACTTTGAGGCACTCAGTTGTACAATTTGGTGTATAAAAAAAATAAAACATTTTGATTTTTTTTTAGAACTTTTTTTTCAGTAATTAATTAAGTTTAAGAATTAAAATTTTCTTAAAATTCTTTCAAATCTATGAATAAAATTGACACTGATCCACTTTTTGAAGTACTGATTTGATCGAAAAATTAGTTCTATTGGAATTCTTAATTTTTAACTTTTACTTGTAATGAACAGAATTGATAATTAGAAACAATGACAGAGTTATAAGTAAAGTATAACAGTAGCATAACAACATAATATATAGTTCTTTTTGTAGAACAGTAACGTAAAAATAATCTTTTAGAAAGGAAAAATACATAGGATAAATACATCTGAACTTTCCTCCATTGCTTGGTATAATTGTGAGTGGTCAACTAGGTATATAGCTGTCGGACACAACAAACCTTGCCATGATGGTCGCTAGGTGTTTTGCTTTTACCTTTCTAGAAACCCTTTGTCAGGTGTGGTCCTGAATAAACTTCACTAACGAGGACATTTTTGGATATTGTACCTGACATCTGTTTTGGGACTGCTCTCTGTGGACACTGTTTGCTATTCCACCTGCACTCTCTGTATACCCAGTTTCACCTGTGTGGTTTTATTTTATTTATTTAATAAGGTGACAAGTGTATTGAAAACTTTACTGTTGTTCAAAAATAGTGAAACTGTTAATTATGGAACACGTGACATGTGTTTTCTTCTTGCTGAACCTAAATAATTAACTCAAATATTAGTTAGAAAAACGTCTGTCGAGTACAAAGGTCTGTCAGTTTAGCTTTCTCACTATTTCTGTATTTTCATGGTATTTCATAAATATATGGCGGGAGTGTCGATCTCTTTTCGGGCTCTCTAGAGCAATGGATTATGACGAATGAGGTATCAAAAGAAAGGAAATTTCATGAAGAAGGGACGCTCTCAATTCCAATTTTCAAAATCTTTTTTAGAACTTTGATAAAAATTATTTTAAAAAGTGAGAGGTTTCAAAGCTCTGACTGAGGTTAGTTGGCGTATCGAATACAAAGTGCGTTTTAAAGATTTCTATACGGACCTCAATATTGGTGAAACTATTACTATGCCCAAGAATGAACCATTTTTGAGATAGTGCTTGAATTAGGCACGGGTCAAACCTCGTTCTTAGGTAGCATTCACGGCGCTATTGTTGCCATGAGTTATTTATGTTACGGTTAAGTAAATGGCTCAGCCGATATTCATTTTTGATTATTCATATTATTCAACGAGATTATTGTTTCGAGGCCTTATTTTAAGTCATATTTTGAGCTCAAGGCTTAACCAATTCATATGTTTCATAGCTCGAATTTCACAGTGATAAAATTATTTAAAGAATATGTTTATTCTGCCCGTTTCTACATATTTAACCTTTTCTTTTGAGCGAACGGCTAAACAAATTTCAATTTTCATTTCCCAAATTATTCAGAACCACGAGATCCCACCGTAAATTCTTAGTCAGCTTAAAACTTTCGTCCGTGTACGGCCTAGCTATGAGATCTCAGCGGGTACAATTCGAGGTAAATGTAAGTTTTACTGAATATTAACTGTAAAACTATAGTGATACATTCCAGAGGGGCAAATTAATTACTTATTATGTAAACTGTTACTTAAAGGTAGTCATTATAAAGTATGCAGCTTTACCAATTGTGTGTGTTGAATTATTATTACATAATATTAATATAATATTATTATGTTGTTTATACGAATGAACATGATAACGATTATATTTTCAATGAATTAAAGAGAAGGAGGAAGTATACCAAATGCTAGAGTTCTCGCAGGGGTCAACTAGTAAATATTACCATTATCGACCCTTTTCCGGCTCTAAGGAGCGATGTACATTGACGAATGAGGTATCAAAAGAAAGAGAATTTCATGGAAAGTTGACGAATCTCAATTCCGATTTTTAAAATCCATCTGAAACTATAACAAAAGTTTGTATGGAGAAGATGGTCGGGGGTGCGGTCAGCAAATAAATAAAAAAATTATTTATTCATGTCGACGTTTCGACCTGAATTTCAGGTCTTCATCAGGGAGTCAAGGTAAAGGTTCTGTCGAAATAGTTTAGAGTACGGTTAGCTATCAACACCACATTTATGAATCCAGTAATAGGGGGCCAACGACATGATAATAACCAGTTAATAAAAGCTATTAAAAAAAGTGAGGGGTTTCAAGCAGACTAGCTTACAGTTTTTGTAAAGTACACAATCACGAAATTAGACGAACTGATTAGAGTGGCTATCCATTGAGTTACACACAATCAAGAAAAGTTATGCATTGTACTATATCTCTACCTTGGTAGAAGAATGACCATTGTCCATTTTATTCGTTTCGAGGAAAAGCTGTTTCAGTGCACATTGGTCATTTTTATATATTTTTTAAAATGTAGATTTGACATTGGCACATTAAAAGAGCCTACAACTTGAAATACAGTAAAATTAGGTCTTATTTTCATTGGCCTTTTGATGAGAGATAGTTGACCGTGAATGAATTATATGAATTATACCAACCCCCCAACCATCTTCTCCTGATATATTTTATTGGCCTTGATTTCATTTATTACTCCCACGTTTTCGAATTAAAAAAAAAAAAAAAAGAATTAACCGGGTGTGATAAAAGTTCTAAATACAGATCTAGACTAATAAATAGTAGGAAACTAGTCATGAAAATGAGTTATAAATTTGGTAAAGAGTTAGGTGTAAGAGCTAGAACAGATAGGTGAAGTAGATATGGTATAAGTGAGGTATAGTAATATGAAAGAAGGGAGGTATTAAGGAAATTGATAATAATAAACAATAAACATAGGCGTAATCACCAGTCAGATTGAAACACAGCTAATGACAGAGAAGAAAGGTAAAGTCAGGTATAGAAAAAAGTGTCCCCTCTTCCTAAGCGAACCCGTAGGAAGGGTAAGATTTTTTATAATATATAGATGGGTAAACTGACAGAGCCATCTAATGTCATATCTAATATTACAATAGTTTAATTTATGCTATAAATAAGGAAGTACATGTATAAGATATTACATACCTTTATGAATGCATTGATACATAAATAATGAGGTGTAGATAGTTGACCGTAGATTAATGATTGGAGAAGTTTGTCGGGGGGTGCGGTCAGCAAAGAACAACATAAATAAACAAAACAATATTTATTTATTTTATGTCGGCGTTTCGACCTCAGTTTCAGGTATTCACCAGGATTATGGCGTAGAAGGTAGGCCTAAAACAGTTTTAGGAGTTTCTGGTTATGCTTGAGTGGTACATAAGGACTTGGCCACTCCCACGATTAATAATATATGAGTTTTTTTTTTTTTAAATGAAAAGTAAGTTTTAGTTTAATAGTGTATTTCTTATAAATATTGCTTTGTTTATTTATGTTGTTCTTTGCTGACCGCAAAGAATATATATATATATATATATATATATAGTTCTGATCAATTGATTTAAGATTTTGTTAGAGAAAACAAAGTCCACTTATCAATACTGTGTATGTATTGTATATAATGGAATCGAATATTCTGGTATTATTCAGTTCTTTTTAATTTTTTTTTTTTATTTATAATTGAGAAGGAAATAATAGAAATGAGCAGATAGAAGGTCTTAATAGAAATGAGCCTACTATTAGTAAAAGTTAGGAGTCCAAAGTAAAATGGTTACGGTTACGCTGAAGAGCAAAAAAGGACAAAAAGAAGGCCCACAAATTGATACAAAAACAGTTTGTGCCTATATTGCCTAAGCCTGTGGGCGATTAGACACGAACTGTGAGACAGGTAAGGCATAAGGGCCCTAACGGAGAATAGGTGCCTGCTTTTTGTGGCCAACCTGTGGGGGACAGGTTCAGGCTTTTCAGCGCTATTTTTATTTGTTTACCGACATCTTAAAATCTTTTCATGTCATAATGCTCGTTTATTATAACATAAATACTAATATATATGTAGGTTGTTTTTTTCGAATACTGAGTAAAGGATACATGTTGCTTTGTTTTTAAAAATACTTTTTCTTTTTTTTTTTTATGGATAGAATGTATAACTAAAAAAAAAAAAAAAAAAAAAGTAACCAGGGTTCACCATTTCTTTGTAAAAAAAAACAGAACTATAGCCGCCAAATGAACCTACCTCAATTCAGAAAACTGACATTATGTTGGGAATAAATGCATCATTGTCAGATCACTCAACCCTAGAATCGTATCGTTCAGAAAAAATTAACTCCTGGTGCAATTCAAACTGTTCCAGTTCCTCCCCTGAAATGTAGGAGAGATAATGGACTAGAGCTGTGGGTTCCCAATATTATCATCTATCAAAAACCATTGTTGGAAATCTTCAGCATTGTCAAGGTGAAAGATATTGAGTATCTTGTACTCAAGTTACCAATTAGTTAGTACTTTGCTTTTTTAAAAATAAATTTGCCTTATTGATACCAATCGTGTGTAAGGTAGATACCAATGATGGTCACTTAATCTATAGTCACTACTTGGGGGTATTTAAAAAAAAAATGGACCAAAGACATTGGAATTGATTCAAATGTGAGCGCTTATAACTGTAATTATGAAACCATTTATTAATACTTATTACAGCCAAAAAATAATGAATTCTAAATAGAATGGTATTTCACTTTGAATTTTTCGCTTGGGAAATTTTGTTGGGCACGTTATTCTGGGGACCTCTAGGGGTAGGTCATTGCAGCCTCGGAACTGTAGCGGAGCTGATTCGAATCCGGCTTTAGGGATTGCCTTTCATTTCTGTGGTGTTCCCACCACCCTCTACCATGGTTTAATAGGGTGGTGTTGATAACTTCTTTCCCCCTCTCCCATATGTAAGAAATAACCAGAAAAGGGTTCATTAAAAAAACACATAATTATGTTTGTAATAAATATATTTTTTATTTGTTTTGTTCTTTAAACTACGTCCATTATCGTAGGTTGGGTCATCCATCACATGAGGCCAACTTTGCCTACACTCTTCTTCAGTTCAGCTTCATAATTCTAATCAGCTAATTTTTATGTCTCAGAATGAAATCACTAGAGCAAATATATAATAATATAGAACTTGGTCACTTTCACCATTAATGAAATATGAGTTCGTTTTTTAAATGAAAACTAAGTTTTAGTCCAATAGTATATTTTTTATATCTTTTAATGCTTTGTTCATGAGATCTCATATTTAGTAGTTCTATTATAATATTACTAAGATATACATTTAGCTTTTTGTTTATAATTTTGAAGGAGTTTGTGGTTTATTAAATCAAAATGGAAAACATTTTCTAAAGTGCATTGTGATTTTTATTTTCTAATATATGCCTATATTTTTATTTTAAAAACCGTTTTTAAATATAACTAACATCAGATGGTGATTTTATGTACTTGGAATATCCTTTAATTCTATGTCAGTACAATGTTATTCAACTATACCAATAAACTACTAAGAAATAACTATGGTTTTCTACACAATTTTTAATTCACTTCATTTTACGAAAAGTGAATTTTTCATTTTGAAAGGTTATGAAAGAAATATTTTTATAGCTAATTTTAAAATATTAAAGATTAAAATCTATAACGCTATAACCCTTGAAAGGTCATGGTTCACTACTTTGTAAGGAAGTACTGTTATTCGACCAAAGGTTGTGCAAGGAGGTGATTTGGTCGGAATCACGCTCAACCGCCGGATTTTCATCCAATGAAAAATAATTTAGGAGGCTGGGAATTTTAAGACATAATACACCCCAAAGATGCCAAATGTACTGAATAAAGTTATTTTTATTTGAGAATGTAATAAACCACGAATATCTATGGCTTGTATGATTTTCTGTAACTGTTTATACTTTTTTGTATTTTATTAAATGATATTACTAGTTAATGAAATGGTCTTTCGAATATATTTGGAATACGGCCACTATTCTTTTCTCAATGGAATAATCTTTTTTTCTTAATTGAGTTGGTTAAAAATTAGTTATAATTAAAAATCATTTTGTATCTTGTTCTGTTAAAATAAAATCTTAAATTATTATATCTTGAGTTTCAATTTAGCTAATTTAATTCTAACATTAATTACTCTTTAAGGCTTAGTGCACTCTTGTTTTAATGCACCAAGTCGACTGATATCTCTAAAAAATCGAGCAAGTGTATGTGAACAAATTCAAGTGTGATGACAGGCTTTTATAAAAATTCCTATACCTTTGACTTCCTTAGGAAAAAGAAAACACAAGACGGTTTTATGGAAACAGAAATGGTCTTAGCTTCTTAAGAGTACATAGGTAAATGTGTCTAAGCCTTATTTAAAAGTGTGCTTCCAATGAACAAATTTTTCAAACTTCAGATTAATATAAGTCTTCGACGGTAGATATAAAAATTTGTTCTATCCTATACATACAGTTAAAATTTTTCTTACATGAGATATACAATTATTTACACAACGGAAACGATGAAGCTTTTTTCTGAACGAGTAAAAAGTAAAAAATATTCTATAATATAAATTTTATATTTTATTAAATAAATCAAATGGTATCCTTATTAAGTCTCAACATTCTTTATTATATCAATAGTACAACGTTTCGCCCATCCTCTAGGACAATCTAAACATTTAACAGCTTATTATGTAATAATTTGTAACAATTTTAAACATAACATTATTATTAATAATATACCATACCTTAAATATAAATTTACATCTCACATCAAAATTTAAAAAAATGATTTACTGGCTATTTTTCTCAGCTCATCAAATTCAAGCCAAAATCACATTATGAAAAAGTCAATCAAATTAATTATTCATAAGCTTACCTAAGCTTATGTCTAGTTACCTATTTTTTTAGAACTTCATTAATTTTTTATACTTTTATTTTAGATTAAAAATACACTATCGACTATTAGATAAACAAACTATTTATAAACTTCCACACACTCAGGTCAGGCTTATTATTATTTTAATTCTAATTGTATTTGGTCTCAATTTTTATTTATTCCAATTGTTGAATTCATATTAAAATTAATTGTAAATAGTAACAAAAAATTATCCCATATTTTTCATAAATTTATTTTACTTAAAATCTCTGCATAATGTTGATTCAAATTTCTTATATCTGTTTTAAAATTTACTGTATAATTGATGTTCTCTGATAATTAAATGGACTTAAGGATTATTCTTTTGAACATATTGTTATCTGTATGTAAAATTATAGTGTAATCAAAATAAAAAAATTGTTAGTTATTAGCTACATGTTTTTTAGCTAGTTCTGTCTGATTGGGATCCTTTTCCTTATTTCTTGTATCATTTCTGTGTTGATATATTCTATCCTCCAACAATTGCTTTGTTTCACATATATAGATAGCTGGTCAATTTAAATACGCAATTATATATATCAATCCCGATTGACTTTTTATTTCAATTTTATCCTTTAAATTTCTATAATAATTCTTAATTTTATTGTTAGGTCTATAACATAATGAATATTCATCAAGATCATAGTCTTTAAATGACCTCTGGATATCTTTTGATAAACCTTTTATGTAGTTGAATCCAAAGTATTTCTTATTAATTGCTTTATTATTTGTTATTTTATTGTTGTTGTTGTTGTTTGTTGCTTAAAGGCGTAAAACCCTCTGGTCATCAACGCCTATGGGATGATAAAAGGTTTTAAAATATAATAAATAAAAGGTTTGTTAAAGGTATTTTATTTTCCATCCTATCATTGGATTTTTTATGGTTCATATCCCAAATTTTGAATAAATTATATAAAATAAATTATATGTGAAAAACAAGGAAACTTTTATAGTGCCTTAAGCCTGTGTCTCGCATCAAACCTAAAATATAGTTAAATAAATAAATAAATATGTTGCTCCTTATTTTACCAATCAATTTTTGATGCTGAGCCATAACGAAAAACGGTAATCACACTGGTAAATAAGAAATTCCCTTCCTTAGAGAATTATCTGCGAGGGTAATATTAAACTATCCATAAGAGGAAAGGAAATATCAAATTATCATAAACTTTCTACAACCAATATGAAAATTTCCAAACACTCAAAAAATACATAAGCAAAAACCAATTCGGAGTGAAAGAGGTGTTGGAAATTACTGAGCCGTAAAGTGGGGAATTAACATTTGATCAAACTGACATATCGAAAAATATAATTGAGGCTTGTTTCCTTGTGTTTATTTACTTTTTTCCCCTAAAGGATCGTCAAGCCTGGCCCGGAGTAATAATTAATTCGCTCTAGAGGCATTTGGTAACACTGTGTTAGGTTCTCCACTTAACAATAATGGCGGCCATCAAAGGTAATCATCCACAGCCTCTATAATCTGCAATATACATATCAGAAATTTACTGATGTTTTCACAACTCTATTAGTTCGATTTGGTAACAGATAAAATTTTAGTCATTAGCTTTAGTTGTTAACACTTCAATAATTAATGTTATGTATACATTTTTCATTAAAATTAGCGAACCACTTCATTATACTAGCACGAATTTCATTTTATTGATGCTGGAGGTAATTTTCTTTATGGGTACACTGCATAATTAATAATAATAATTATTAATCACACATAACAAGCAGAGATACTAAAAAAAAAATTATATCCATTTAAAAACTCTGAAAAGATAACTAGAAAGAGACAACTCTGAAAGTATTGTTGAATATTCAAAACATATTACCTTTTAAACAATTTTTGAATTTAGGCAAAAATATCAATTATAGGACATTTAAATAGTTTTATTAAATAGAATTTTTGTTTAAAAATTAAGATGTGCACTAAGCTTAATTGAAAATTTACTTATTATTTTCCTGAACTGCTATAAAGTATTATGGCTTGACATTGCTTTTCTTTTTCCTCAGATATTATTAACAAAATCATATTTTCAATTTACTCCATGTTGTTTTTCTCCAATTGGTTTGATGTATGGATGATCATTCCCTTCCATTCTAGTGAAAATTAATTACGTTTTAAGGCGTTATTGTGATTATTAATCAATGTAGTTTGAGTATTGATGGAATTTTAGCAAAGAACTTATTTCCCGGTACTTGTAAACTATGCAAGATATTTTTATGTTATGCTCAAATCATTTCTTAAATTTTTAAAATTTGTAGTTCACATATAAACATGAAGGTCACTCGGTTTCTTCTTCTGTAGAGGTACATTCTAAACAAGTATAGTAATTTACATGCATTTAAATTTGTGTAGAAAAATGGCTTCCAAGGATGTGAAGTTGAAAATGTACACTTTTTTCTTTCAAAAGTAATTTTAAGAAAATTTTTAAGTAGTTTAAATTTTAGGAACACTATTGAGTGTTACTTGTGGAAACTTTGTAACTTAAACAATTATCATATAGTAGGTTTATTATTGAGAATATTATTAAATGAAACCTGAAGAAACAATGGTATCAAATTAATGACTATTCTACCTTAGGAGGTCTCGTGGACTTCTTCAGACGTCTTGGAGAATTATCGGGAATTAGGGTGGGTTGACTATTAACAAAGTGATGGGTTTGTGTGTACTGAGCAATTAAAAGAGGTATATCTATGTGGGACCATGTCGGTAAAATGTGGAATATTTTGTAACAACTATTTATAATAAGGAGAATTGAAGGATTGTAAGGGTTGAATTTGGGAGAAAATTATTCTTTTATGGAACCTTAAACAACATTCTCATACATGCAAAAGACGTATTTATTGGAAACTGAAGCTAGCTCAATCTATTAGAGATTAACTTTAAGATTTTGGTGCACAAGTTGACTTTAAAAAAGTCTACGTTTCTTGCATTCATGATGGCTAGATATAATAAAGGTATTTATGTTCATTGAATTTTTTATGGTGCATAAATATATTGTGAATATAGTGAAGTATATTGTAGGAAGATGGGCTAGTTGACGTTCAAGAAAGGTGTAAAAATATTACTAATAATAAAAAATATTATCAGTAAACGACGTTATGTCCCATTTTCCAAGGCTTCGATCAGGCACTCGATATAGAAAAAATATTGAGCCCTACAAAGTGGTACGTTTCCTAACCACCATCCGTACCACCTTACTCATCACATGCAGTCAATGAATAATCCTCCATTTGTGAATATGCAGGACAAAAGCGACCAGTTGTTCACCATGTTTTATACCAGACATTCATGGAGCGAATGACAGAAGTTGACTTCTGGCCGAGATCAAAGTTGGCTATTAAGATAAGGACGAACAACTTTTTGATAGCGAAGGACTGTCAATATGAGCAATTAGTAAGCCTTATATGCGGGAGGTTTATAATGACCCCGCATTCCGGAACCTTCTGCTGCAATGAGCGGTACCTCCGCGGCCCGTCCGAGTGCGGGGACACGCGGGGGCGGTCCTCGGGACCGGGGGGAGCTGCAAAGGGGGGCTTCGCCTCACAGGACCACGAGCCCCTGCGAACAGGTGCCGGCCCTGCCATGTTTGGTAAATAGAGCGGCCGCCTCGCGCCTTATAAGTCCCGGTCCACCTGTCCTCTGCTCCGATACAGTATGTCCTCAGTCGAATTAGTTACAGTACTTACTGATTCACAAGACGGCTATTACTGTCGGCTTGTTAGCAAATTAGTAGAAATTTATTCCAATATAAACGTCTATTTCCAGTCCTTGGTTGGAACCTACGGTAATTAGTAAGGTTCTTTAGGCCCCATTAAAAGGCCGCTAAATCAAACTTATTACCCCTAATTACAGCTTATTCCTTCGACTTGGAAAGAGAAAGGGGCTCATCTCGTTATTCTTGATCGGAATTTTTTCTGTTTATTTAGAACACCTTTATATAGAAGCCATTACCGGAGACTTTCCAAAGATTTATTGTAGGCGTTTCAAATCATATGTTCTAAGGTGTGGCTTATTGCACAGATTCCATGAAACTTTAATCCGATATACTTTTTTAATTAGAAAAGTGCTTATCCTTCTCCTCGATTCGATTTAATTGACGGTACGTCAAAATTGACTATAATATTTCGAAATATCAATAAATATGAAAAAAGTCTTTGAAGTGTAAGTATGTCGGTCATACAATTCCTAAAAGATGGGATATTTTAGGATCAAAACAGGATTAATAACTGAAACTTTTGCATTTCCAGGTTTTAAAATTACTCAACTCACACATACAGTCTAGAATTCAGAAACTAATAATTAATAGACTTAAAATACTTTTATTTAGAAACCTGAACGTTTACATATTACAACAAAATAGGTTTTTTGAAGACCTTCGAATACGAATGTATTGCATTGAATATTTGGCTGAAATAGGGTTCAGATGATTAGTGGATTTATACATAACAGGGGATTTCGTAACCTACACTATATAACTGAAGCATTTGGTTCATGGTGACTAAAAGCTGCGTGTGATTTTTTTAGCTATTAGTAATTACTTAGATAATATCACGAAAAAAAGGTTAGCGCATTGCCATGAAATAGATAGAAATAGGGGATTAGAATTAGTTAAAAACCGAATTGGTAAGACTTAATATTAATATTATCTTTTTTAATAATACAAATCATTATATTTTAGAACTGATTTTTACTGCTCTTGTCATGTTAAAAAAATTTTATTAGGCGATTTTGAATACAGTCTACAAAGTTAATAAAAAGTTTTACCAACAAAAAAAATATATATCTCTCTCCCTCTCTCTCTATATATATACATATGTATACATAATATAGTTTTTCCAATCCAAATAATAGGAAATTTGGCAGAGAGAAATGCTTTATTTAGCCACGCTGCCCAAATACCTTAGGTTGCTATAAAACACAGAATACCAGTCAATCCATGATTGGACATGTATACATTAAATATATTTACATGATATAACAATTTTTTTTTTCACCTTTTCGCTTTACAATCAATATTCACCTACAAAAAAATAGGACTGAAAGAAGATAGTTGACTTTATGAATTAGATTGTTGGATGATAGTCCGGGTACCGGTCAATAAAGGTATCAAAATTGTTTTCTTTTACTATTTTGGTACCTTCATTGACCGCCACCCAAGACAATCCTCCTACAATATAAAAAAAAAATCCTATAAACGCTTTACAGGAATGATCTACGGTCAAAAATCTCGCTCTCTGGTATTTAATTTGAATTATTTTTTTAATAACTATAAAAAAACTAATAAATTCTATAATGGCACACATTGGTACTGATTGTTCAGTGCAATGTGTACTCCGTCGAAGAAGACCAAAATCAACTTCAACGTTAAACATATCCATGGAACTTCTCTTCTTAATCATTGCAATAGCCATAAGAAAAAAAAATCTATATTTTTTATTTATTTCTTTTACAATTTCGTGAGAATTGAGCAATACATATTAAAACATGCATCTAATTAACTCTTTCGTTAATTGGGTTCAATGTTATTCAAATGAGACCTACACGCGTCAGATAGTACAAAAACACGCTTATTTGCTGATTTAATTTTGACCCAATTCGAAAATCTCTGGTATTATTTTTAGAAGGGGTTGAAACATTGAATTTTTGTGTAATTTATTGAAAATAAATTGTTTAAAGTAAAGCTAATTATCGAATTAGGACAAAAAAATTATTCGTTCATTATGTTTTTTAATTCTGGATTCCCATGTCGCTCAATACCATCTCGATACGAGATTGTAAAATATATGAGTAAAATAAACTGTTTTTACTAAAATTCAGTCTTATTTATCTGTCATGTAAAGGGTGTTTTTTTAAGCCCGATAGAACTTGAAATTGTAAAAAATAACACAAAAAATTAAATTGTAATCAAAATTTTTTTTTTATTCGAAAGATCAATACGTGACATTAACATTTGAAAATGATTTCGGGCATATGGGCACCGCGGCTGTTCTTGACGAAGCGCATTCTGGACGTCCAATTTTGGGCCACTTTTTCGAGCACTGCTGGCCGTATGTCACGAATAACACGAACAATGCTGGCCTCCAAGGCGTCAATTGTTGCTGGTTTATCAGCATAAACCAGTGACTTCACGTAGCCCCACAGGAAATAATCGAGAGGTGTCAAATCGCACGACCATATGCGGCAATTTTGCTTATTAACAAACCCGTTAAGCCAAAAATGCGCCTCATCGCTGAACACAATTTTACAGAATGCGCTTCGTCAAGAACAGCCGCGGTGCCCATATGCCCGAAATCATTTTCAAATGTTAATGTCACGTATTGATCTTTCGAATAAAAAAAAAATTTTGATTACAATTTAATTTTTTGTGTTATTTTTTACAATTTCAAGTTCTATCGGGCTTAAAAAAACACCCTATATTAAGGGTGATTTATAGAGTCCTTTGAATATGTTTCACGGTAATTATTTTAGTTGTACGTGCAACTAAATGAGGTGCATTGAGGATGTTTTTATTAATGATCGTGTAAAGGAAAATTATGTATCTGATTCCTATTTAAATATTGAGGCTAAACCCCAGCCTACATCACTGACCAATCCACTCTTCCAGCACCTCCACCGTGTGTTGTCCAGTTTTTAGTTTTTAGTGTCTTAGTGAAAAAGACAAAAATTGAAGTGGGCCCCAGCACCTCCCATATTTTAAAATTCATTTTATTTCCATTTTTCTTTCTTGTATTCAGCCTTTCCTTAGAATGGAGCTCTGCTCCAGTAAAAGGACAAAATTCAAGAAATTGTACATAATGTATATATGTTTATATGAATATTAATACTAGGGGTTGAAAAAAAGCAAGTTTTGAAGGGGAAAAAAAAGCATAAATCGAATTTGGGACAAAAATTCCGCTATGTCTTCAATAGCATAGTGAGTATTGTACACGACTACTATTAACATATAGCCATTTATTTAGCAATATCTATTTATTTATTAATTATGATTACTATTTATTATTAATATTTTTCCAAGTAAATAACAATAAATGACAAATTATAAATTGATTTAATTTATAATTTGATTGGTAAATGTTTTGACACGTGAAAAGATCATTGGTATCTTTACATGAAAGGTGATAAATATTTGAGGCAGTTTCTCTATAAATATTTTTACAAAACAATAATTTAGTGTAGTAACTGGTTCTATCTGACTGATGCTAGCAATGAATGAGTTGACGAATTAGTCTTTAATGGTTAATGAATGTTGTGAAATAGCCAAAAATTAAAATTATGTAAGTGGCCCGAATAAGACTTATCGGCTGTTTTAATGTCTTATTGTGCATGTTTTATTAGAGTAAATTACATGTGTGGATTATATTGGAATCTAGAGGCTAAACCTGAAACTAAATCGACTTGGGTACGGATTCCACATTAGTCGTTTTCATTTATTTAGTGAGTGTCATCAGATGTGTTTGTTTTACTTTTTGCAGTATGCAGTATTTATTAATGTCCGAAGAATTATGTTAGATAAATATTGTATATACTGTTTTCTTGTATTGTTTAGAATAAATTACATGAATTGTAATTTCTCTCTACGCGTGCTGTCTTTGTATAAGCATACAACTTTGTGCAAAAATCGACAAACCAGTTGTTTCCACTTGTCAAGTTTAAAAAGACAGGACATTATTTTGGGTAATCTACAATATTGTTCATAGATAGATCTTTAACTAAAATTAAAAAAAAAAAATTGAGTTAGATTAAAAATTAATCTTTTAAGAAATGGTTTTATATTGAAATTTAATTTGTACATATATAATAAATAAAAAAAGGGTTCTTTTGTATTTTTCCTGCAACAAAATCCCTGAAAAGTATTTACTACAATTACTGGTAATATGCGAGTATGTTACATGCGATATCCTAACAAGAAGATGGCTAAAGCCAGTTAAACTCATAAAAATTGATGCATTTAAAAGGCTCACTCCTTTATTTTAAAGGATTGAACCTAGGGGAATTGAAATGTTTAAGCAATGTGAAACAGTAAAACATAAAATTCTTTAAAATACACAACTGTTATAAGATACGTATATAAAATAATAACTTGTTATAAAAAGAAGTAACCTCCCGTGGTATGTGGCCTAAGTAACATATTAATATCATTCTAATTAAGTATTACATATATTGTTTATGAAATTTGTTTTATTCTCCTCCTTTCTTAATTTTTTTCTGCAAAATTACATTTTTTTAAAATAATTTATGATGGTTATGACTTATTCCACATGTTGTACTAATTTAAAATATCCAACCTGATTCGTTCAAACCATAATTATTACTTTATTGAAAGAAACTCCAGCAACAAAAAGGCACAACAAAAAAATAAGGCTTGAAAATCTGATTCTATGGGCCTCATCATCTATATTACATTTTTTAACGCATTACTCATTCTGAGCATTCTTTTTCTTTTTTCCCATCAGTACTTTCTCCGGATCAATAAAACACTTTTCTACTGTCTTAGATGAGTAATTAGGAAATAATTAGGAACATATTTTCTTACTAATAACGAAACGTTTATGCAATTTATACGTGTTGAATTCATTTTGAAATATGAACATATAGAATACAAGTTATTGGCAATGATACCTAATACTTACTATCGGAAAAAGTTATGTAGTTTGTTAGCATATCGACAAACGATTTTCTTCTTTCGATTATTCACAGGAAAGTTACTAAAGGAACTAAAAATACATTTCCTAGAGTCCACGTAAATTTTACATTAGCAATCTAGGATCTAAATATGACCAAAGAAGATTTTTATTCTAAGCTCTAAAGTAAAGCGTTTGATGATCTATGTTTTAAATAATTTTTAATTAAACTGTGTTCTGACTTGTCAACAATATTTAGCCCCTATGACAGTTTTGATAAGAGTATACTTTACTGCGCATATATTCAAATATTTGGGAATATGTTCATCTTAGCTAGTAATGAGTCATGATCCAATCTATAGCATAGTGACAGTTTTCAATTTCATCTCTCATTGCTTCAAGGGACTGGAATGAAATGGAGTTAAATTAAGTTTACGAGAGTTGTACATTAAGTGAGATATTAAGGTGTTCCAAAATATACGATTACTTGTTGGTCGGTAGCCCTTGCTGAAACATTACAATCCAACTTCATCAATCAGAAATCCTGCCATTCGCCCAGATCAAACCTCAAATATGGCGTGATGAAATTCTCCAAAGCCTGATTGCGAATCTTAAAAGGAAATCAAGTTATTTTATAACTGGGCTAAAATTGTTCCATCTGGTCTGTCAAATGCTTTTTTTTCTAAATTGAGTGAAAGATGATTGCATCCTGCCATCACATGCTGTACTTGTCTTGGTGTATGTTTTTTTTTTTTTTTTCACAACTATTATAGATTAATAGTGAGAAACAAAATATTTAATCTTAAATACTTAACTTTATATTTCAAAACTATAAATAAATAAACGGGGTTTGAAAAAATATATTATCCTGGTTGAGTTAAGAGATTTTCATTTTGTACCATAAAATTGATATTTGAATCTTACACAACAAATTATTACTCTAAATTATAATTTTTGAGTTTATATTCCGTCCAGACTTGTTAGATGTTTAAATTTTATTTCTATTTATTTATTGCTATTTACAACTGTACATTAAAATACATTTTGTAAATTTGATCTCAGTTAAAATGGAATGATACAGGCGTGTAGAGAAACTACCTATTAGTAGCACTCTAATGACGTTTTACATTAGCAGGTCTCGTGGCTATCTTCTTTTCAGACATCTCGGAGGTTTTTCAGGAATGGAAGAGGAAGCAAGGTTAGAAACTAGTGGGTTTGGGTTGTTAGGGAGTTTAGATAGGAAGGAATGATATCTGGTTCGGGCTAGATCAGTTACATATGGAACATTAAGGTCTTTATGAATGATTTTTTTTGTGACAAAGTAAGAAGCATTGAGGATTTTACGAAGGATTTTGTATTGTAAGGATTGGATGCGAGAGGAGTTCGAAGGTTTAGTGTTTTTTTTAATTTTATTTTTATACCACATCGGTCTGGTGGGCCTTACATGGTTGATATAACTTATATTATATATATTTTAACAGTTGATTATGAGAGGGTATAGTCAAACAAATGACACCCCTAACAATATACAATGTTCTTATTAAATGAAAACAAAAATAAAATAAATTGATAAGAATAATCTTTCTTAATAAAAGAGGAAAGTAAAATTAATAACAAAAAATAATGATATTGGTACACTTAAATAATACAAACAATTGCCTGCTAATAGTAAAAAGAAAAAAGTTAATTTAAAAAAGGGAAGAGAGAAAAAAAAAATGAATAAATAAAATGAATAATAATAATAAGTAAATAGAGGTAGTGTGACTATGAATTAATTTTATATTTATTAAAAATTTACAAAAGAATGTCCTGCACCAGTCTGGGCTTCAGTCTTCGGGCTGAGGTTGGGTTTCCCAGGTTGTAGGTTACTGCTCCTTTAACTGTCGGCAACTGGGAGTGGAACTTCATGAACCGTTTTTTGATATAATCCTCTATTGACTCCATATGTAATTCGCGAAAGGTTTAGTGGAGCCCCTAAGCTCAACTCCGTTTGTCCAGATTGGCCTTATTATATTTATTTAGATCAGTCTTTTGTAATGAAGTTAAAACCGTTTGTCCAGTAAGTGCTGTAACAGTCGAAATCGACGTGAAGTTTCCCGTCTTTTCAGTCTTGTGTGAGGATTCCAGGTTAGTCGTTTTTCTAGATGTAGTTCAAGGTAGCGGGTCTGTTCGACAGTAAATGTTTAAGTATAATTTCAAATATATGATAATTTAATTCCATCAAAATATTTGTTAATTAAGATATCGTAATGATGAAGTATCAAATAATATATTATGGCATTTCTATCCGAATTCCGTTCCCGTCGGATGATGTAAATGCCAGATATCTAAATTCCTCCGTGTTGTCGAAAGTGGTAAATGTTACATATATATCACCTGGTGATAACCGGTTCAGTTGACAAATATTTTAGTTTTTTCTGCATTCGAAATGGCACATGATTCTTTGAAGAGTGGTCCTGTTCTATGTAGCAATATTTCGATATTATATTTTATTTGCAAAAACGTTTTATAATATTGAGGTGTAGATAGTTGACCGTAGATTAATGATTGGAGAAGTTTGTCGGGGGGTAAATAAATCAATATTTATTTAATTTTTCAGTTTTTTAGACACTACTTGCATATCTTATATTATACATGTTCTTATACATATTCTTACCTACATGATATTATATTTCATCTGTCACTGTTTTCAATTTACTACCATACAATTCCACAAATATCAATCAATTAAAATTTTCAATTATCAGTTATCAATTTTTTATGATTTATGATTTAATTCAATATTTTGTATAATTCTAAATTTGTTTGTGTACTATCTACCTTTTCAATTGTATGTTACTCTAAATGTTGTTGTTATCTCTTTTGTTCTATAGCCCTGATGAAGACCTGAAACTCAGGTCGAAACGTCGGCATAAAATAAATAAATATGGTTTTGGTTTATTTATGTTGTTCTTTGCTGACCGCACCCCCGACAAACTTCTCCAATCGTTTTATAATATTGTTTGATTCTATGTAGTTTTGAAGGCTTTTTTAAATTTCGGTTTTTCGTAAGTTAATATTTAGTAAGAAGATCAGTTTCAAAATCGGATCAATGTATTTTTTAAAATTTTATTTTACACTAGTTTTCTATGCACTACACAATGTAGGAAAGATGTTCAACTAAAAAAATATTTAAAATTCATACCTTGGTACCTACGTTTTTATGTTCCATATAAAATTTTTGAGAAAGAATTGGTTCAGTTTTGAGACCAATCGCTTCTAGAATAGAATTAATTCGTACACCAAACCCATAAATGTTATACAATAAAATTCGTATTAGAAAAATATAATTAAATTTTAAATAAATCAAATGGTATCCATGTTAATTCTCAATACTCTTTATTATATTAACAGTTTAACCTGGGCAGAATAGCCTGCAAAACGTTTTTAAATGATGTAAATTTATATTTAAGGTATGTTAAATTATTAATAATAATGTTGTTGTTATAAATGAATGTATAATAGCTGTTAATTATTAGATTGTCCTTGAGGATGGCCGAATTGAAACGTATAACGATATAATAAAGAGATTTGAGACTTGTTGGACTTGACATGGATGACATTTGATTTATATAAAAAATAAATACGTCACAAGAAATTGAAAAGATTATATATGTAAATTTATATTTTAACATATGGGGAGATTATTTGGAGTTTTTAACAGATTTCGAAAAAAAAGTAGTTCTTTGATCCATCAAGATCCAGAAAAAATGTTTACTGTTGAATAATAGAGTTAATATTAATTTCTTTTTTTAAATATGCATGTTTCCTTTAGAGTGTATTAAGATAATTCGTAATAATAGGTATAGTATCAAACGTGTTAATGTTTTTAGAAAAAAAATGATTATTCAAATTGTTTAAATTTTATATTCATCATATTGTAGTTGCGGATTTTCTTTTTACCAATCATTACGAATATATTTGTACTTGACAAAGTTAAGCAAAAATCAATTACAATTAAGTTTGGAGTTCTGTAATTTTAAACTGTAAAAATTAAATTACAATTTTGATTAGTAATTTCAACTATTTGATGAGCGACTATAATTGTAATAATGGTCAAAAATTACAATTAATGCTTGAACCAAAGTAATCGCTATTAAATTTGGCAGTAATGAGTAATTGCAATTATGTTTTGCCCAACTTTGGTACAGGAGCCTCATGCATAAAACCTAGACCATAAAACATAAAAGTTTGAAATTATTTAACATTTAACGATTTTTGTGGCCTTCTAACTCCTAGTAATTAGATTTTTAATTTTGTCAAGAATTGGATTTGGTTTTTCGTTTATAACTCCTAAATGGAGCGTTCTAGAAACAAAGATGATTAAAAAAATTAAACAACAATATATTCTGCGTCAGACGAGATCCCAAACTTATTTATTATTTTCAAATTTCATGCAAAACTGGGATACTGATGTGAATCCAAACTTAACACGGAAATGCACTTCTTGGAGTTCTAAAACGTATAACGATAAAGTAATAATTTACAAAATTATAAGTAATATTTTTTATTTTTAACCTATAAAATCTAAACGATGGGTCTATGGGTAAACGTCATAATACAAAAAATTAAACGCTCTTGGATAACTTTGCTATTTCATAACTGGCTAGGATGCCCCATTTAGAAGTTATAACCGAAAAAAATCCTCATTCGTAGCTTAATTAAACTAATTAGCTAATTAGTTATTTTGATTAATCAACGAATTTGTCCTTTTTTTGTATCTAAAAGAGTTTTAGATAGAACCAGAAATGCGTTCCATGTTGTGTAAAATACATTAATTTTTTTTATTATTTTGATAAGCATATTTTATGAGCTAACCATGCAGTTTATTTACATATTTGGCGAGGATTGATGAATGTTGTTGTTTTTTCTATATCTTTCAATTAAAATTTAAAATCCAGTTGGGCAAAGTCACCTTGCACTTCACGTGGTAATGGGCTCAAAACTGATATTGTGTAAGAAAGTAGAGATTTAACCAATTTTTACAAAAATTATTCTCAATTCTTCTGAAGTGTGTTTATAATTTTTTGGTGTAAAAGTATAAAATTTGGATTGGTGATCCAAATTTAAGAGTGGTTTTAGTGAATTATGCAATAAAGGAAGTCAATTTTTTTTCCTCTTCATTTCTAATTCTTCTATTATCCAGTATAATAACATTTTTCACACAGAAAATTTTAACCTAATTCAGATTCAATACCAACCAATTACACTTTTCATGGAGGTAGTGATGTAAAAGAAAAAAATATCTTACAGGCTCTTCGGCGATTTATCAAATCAATAACTTCTATTTATTTAAGTCTTATTTTTTAAAATCTTCTCTGTTTAAGAGGATAAATATAAATATATAATAAATAATGTTACAACGTTTTTTTATCTTTTGTAATTGTTTTTTTGTGTAATATTATATTCTGTCTTATATTTATATAAAATGGTAATAGGGATCGTAGAGCTAGGCCATTCACGCCACATTTACAAATATATCAAATAAAATTTAAACAAAATTAGAAATAGATAGAAAGAAGAAATATTTAAAAAAAATAAATCTAAACTTAAACTAAATAATATCTTCAACAAAAAATCACTATTTTTATTCTACAAACAAAGTTTTTAATTTTTTTTTATAGATTAATGTTACATTCTGTCTTATATTTATATAAAATGGTAATAGGGATAGTAGAGCTAGGTCATTCACGCCATATTTATAAATATATCAATTAAATTTTAAACAAAATAAGAAATAGAAAGGAAGAAGAAATATAAAAAAAAGTAAATAAATAAAAAATCTAAACTTAAACTAAATAATGTCTTAAACACAAAATTACTATTTTTATTTTACAACCAAATTTTTTTTAATAGTTTAATATTAGATTCTGTCTTATATTTATATAAAATGGTAATAGGGATAGTAGAGATATCTCATTCACACCATATTTATAAATGTATCAATTAAATGTTAAAAAAATAAGAAATAGATGGGAAGAAGAGACATTAAAAAAATAAAAAAATAAAAAAACAAATCTAAACTTAAACTAAATAATATATTAAACAAAAAATTACTATTTTTATTCTACAAACAAAGTTTTTAATTTTTTTTTATAGTTTAATGTTACATTCTGTCTTATGTTTATATGAAATGGTAATAGGGATCGTAGAGCTAGGTCATTCACGCCATATTTACAAATATATAAATTAAATGTTAAACAAAATTAAAAATAGATAGGAAGAAGAAATGTTAAAAAAATCAAAAAAAAATCTAAACTTAAACTAAATAATATCTTAAACAAAAAATCACTATTTTTATCCTACAAACAAAGTTTTTAATTTTTTTTTATAGTTTAATGTTACATTCTGTCTTATATTTATATAAAATGGTAATAGGGATAGTAGAGCTATCTCATTCACACCATATTTATAAATGTATCAATTAAATGTTAAAAAAATAATAAATAGATGGGAAGAAGAAACATTAAAAAAAAAAATTAAACTTAATTTAATTTAAGTAAAATACTACCTTAAACACAATCATTCCAATTTACATTCCGCCTGGGGAATTCCGAACCGAGCCCTAAAATCCCAGCGCTTCTCTCTCAACCGCATCCTGGCCCAAAAGCCAGTGGAGGATGAGTTAATCAGCCAAAATTTACTATAATTTAGTGGAATATCGACTGTAAAATAGATTGCACTTTGATCGCTCTGCTAACCAAAAATCTTCAAAAATTTAAGACAGCAAACTCATAAAAAGCATTTTTCTTTTGAAAAGTCCTTTTTTTTTTTTTTTATTTAGAAAATGATGGGGCATTTAAGTTAAATGGGATATCGATAACTTTATTTTTTCTCCGATAACAATAATTGGATTGAGTAATTAAAATAATTTTCATCGTGAGTTAGAGTATTCAACCAACAGAATTCAATAAATAATTATGACTAGTAATCAATCGAAGTTTGTCCTTTTTCTATGAGGAACGCGGTTCTGATGTCTTGCAACAAATATTATATTATTTTTAATTGATATAGATATTTACAATAGTATCAAAAGTATTTACAACAAGTAAATTTGACGTTAGTTATTCAATCACATGATCCAAACACGTGGAAATCAGTCCAATAGATAGAACTCTAAATTGTTTATATTGAATTTTCTTTCTTGTCCTTAAACTTTTCAGACAGATTAAATGAACCTCATAACAATATCTCAGTTGTAAAATAATAATGATAGTTTTTTAGACATCAAACCCTTACTGATAAGCTTGTTTTTCCTCCTTGAATTTTCATAGAAAATATAAACATCTGGTATTTGAGAGCGTGCATGAATATTTATTATAGGACAAAATGCTTCGTATAAATACGCTCTCAGCAAGCTCATTAATCAGACGAAGCTAAACAGAGACCATCTGCCGAGCAATCTGTCTTAGGTCCTGCAGTCTCATGATTTTTAAGTCCTGCTCCACTAGCATGGAATGGAGCGGCTTCACAGAAACATCTCTGAGTAGAATTATAGCTGACAATTTGCTAACAGTTTACAGACAATGCAAGCTGAAACTTTAGTAACAGTTCTATATATATATAAGAAGATGATCAGGGTTGCGGTCAAAAGAGAAACAAAACTAGTTTACAACTATTTATTTTCCGACGTTTCGCCCCACTTTGCAGGGCTTCATCAAGGCTAAAAAGATACAAACAAATCAGAGAATATTACAACAATAAGATACAATAAGGCAATTTAAGCTAGGATAAATATTATGTAAAAATAAAGTGATAAGAAATTACATATAAATAAAAGTAAGGAAGACGTAAAATAGTATAAATATAAAATAAAATTGAAAATAATTTTTTTTTTTTTTAATTTTGTTTAAATAAACATCGAAATATAACAATCGGTATGGCAGAATGTTTAGGCTGCACTGCCCTATTGAAGGGTGGCTATTACTTTTTTATTATCACAATTGCTGTAATCTTTATTTGTTAATGACGATTAACAAAGCCATCGAGGTGAAAATCTTATTCATCCACTTTTTAATATTCAGTAATCTATTTATCAAACTCTTTTCGCTGTGCATTGCCATTTGGTTTCAGTTCTTGTGGCAATTGAACTTTTCAAGCATGTATATGGAGATCTTTAGTGAACGTTGTAGAGAGCTACTTGAAATTTGCAGTTCTTGTCCACGTCGCCGAATAGATCTTCCTGGAGTTTCACCATCACTCTCACACACTGCTTCCATATTACATTGTTTTTGGACGGCCAGTGTGTTTAGTATTACTAACTGATCTAGTTTGCCTTTGTTCCTCAATTACTCTCTTCCCGATTCCGACCATATTTTCTACGAAATTTTTGAACTGAGGCCGCAAGACTTTCATTACTTTTGAAATATAGTGTACACACTTTATTCCATCCTATAACACTCCATTTTTACAATCCATATACAATCAGCAGTAAAATGGATTTTTAACTGGGTTGCCGACACTTTACTGTACGAATGGTGGCAAATTTGAATATGGCGTAAATTTTAACCCTTTAATAAGGGACAACATAAATAAAAAAGAGTAAAATTAAATTTAAAAAACAGTTAATCAGTAAATCTTTTACTTGTCAACTTAAATAAACAGCTTGATAAATAAAATCAGTCATGTTCGTGTGTTTTTAAATTAGGTTAAATAGAATTCAAGTAGACAGTCCTAAAAGTACTCTGAAGTACATAGATTACAATGAAGGGGGAAATAGAAGTCCGAAGATAGCCGAAATAGATTTTGTTGCACGGGCTGTAGAACTTTTGGAAATTTGGTTTTTGTACTTTTTTTAACGCCCAGTTACCAGCCAAGATAGTTTCTATAATGTAATATAATAAAATAAAAAAAAAAATACGATTTCTACATGTTCTACAGCTTGTAAAATA
The DNA here is from genome assembly GCF_000696795.3 of Halyomorpha halys. Taxonomy (NCBI): domain Eukaryota; kingdom Metazoa; phylum Arthropoda; class Insecta; order Hemiptera; family Pentatomidae; genus Halyomorpha; species Halyomorpha halys. The sequence continues at coordinate 339,753 of NW_027112940.1, read as the reverse complement.
CTTTACCTATTTCGGGCATTTTCAAAATATACAACTTTTCACGTCTTCTCTTGAATTAATGATTAGTTTCATACACATATACATAGATAAATGTCCTTGGCTAATAAAAGAACATTGAATATGTATATATATTTTAATATTATATGAATTTATATTATATAAATTACATTTTCTATGTATGTGGTAAACTATTCTTGTAATTTTAACGCAGTTCAATAATAGACAAGTATACTCCCAAAATTTACAATGCCATTCCATTCATTCCATTTCGTACTGAAAGCTTTTTGGTTCTGCTAAAATACTTTCCAAACCTTCAGTTGCTGAGCCCCTCATTATTGGCACGTCAACTAACTATTGTCCTCCCTAACGGACGAATTCCATACAGCGTTAGAGGTAATTTAGAGTAGTTCCAGGTGCCTGGAAGATGTATTCAAGAAATTCCAAAGTTCTAGTTGTAGGAAAAGTTAATCTCTTCACCTGATGTAGCTACACGTTCCTGCCCGGACCCAGGTGGACCTCCGCAATACAGGTAACCCCTGATACGGACGTCTATCGCAAACGTCTTGACAGCCAAGGCAACAATGCCTTCGGAACTGTATAATAAATTTTCTTGACGTTTTCACACCTCGACCAAAGGTCTTTAGAAAGTGGAAAACCAGGTGAGGAATGGACGACTGCATTTTTAAATATGAATGCCAGTATGTTAACCCATTAATTATTCAGAAAATCTAATGGAATTATTTTATTTTGGATTTTAACTTGTCTAAACAAAATACTCTCAGAAAGAAATTTGCTTGCTAATTTAATTTACATTAATAATAATATTAATAGGATTATAAAAATATATTTGTATAAGTTTGAGAAAATCCCTCAAAAAGAAAACTATGTCCAGGCAATGTTTTTGCAGCTTTATTGTTTGCATAGTCATGGCAATTATCTATATCAGAGAGTTCTACATTACTGTGATACGACTAACAAAACAAGCAGTGTAGAACATACTGTGATAGACAATTGGTATTTATGGTATATTGGAACTTAATTCGTTTTTTCAGCATAGCTTATGCATTTATATAATTGTTTAATTTTTTTTTACTACTCATCCATCTTTGTTCCATGTTCTATATCGAATACGACAGTCCAAGTATTTGTCACTGGATTTATTTTCATACAGACTCAAAGCTGAAAATTTAAATATTGATACAACTATTAAGCCCTTCAAACTTTCAGTTACGATAAAAAGTTTCGTAAAAAGCCCAGTTAGCGTGACCTTAGACAAAACTAATGGATTCATTGATCTTTACCCGTTCCATTCCCGAGATGGTTGCTCGGTACTGCACCCGAAGGCCATCCTCTAGGGATCCTGTACCGTTGGTATTGCAGGGATGGAACTCTCCTTGAGACAGATTGGCGCTGTGTTGAGCAAGCTCTCGGATTCCTCCCTCACCGCCTCAGAAATGCCGTTAGCTTGAGGAAGTCTAAGTCCTTTCTCTAGTTCCGCAGTCTTCGTTTCTTCTTTTTTTTCCTCCTCTCGGGAACAATGCTCACTACTGCATTCTAAAAAGTTTTTTTCCTGCAGATGATTCTCATTGACTTTTAAGATTAATTTATAAATATTTGAAATGCTAAAACGGAATAATAAATTTAAGGTATGATTTATGCGAGTAATTAATCATAAAATCGTGTTGCCTGTTTAAAATAACTGAATTAAGACATTTTATTACGTCCAAAAATGTATTTTAACAACAAAAGGTGTAATATTCCAAAGTGTTTTAGTAATACTTTGAGTTCATGTGATTAGACAATTAGTTCAATTTATTTAAATGAGCTGATTCCAAATAACTCTCTCCTTTTTCAATCAAAGTTTGAATGATTCTAGATTGATTATTTGTATCTTTTTAATTTCTATTAAAACATAGTCAGTTATTGAAGGACAACAAATAAATGAAAATTCAGAAAACTTATACTACTATATTTTCGGGGAAAAACCTTTTTTTTTGTGAACAAAAACTTAAAGTAAATTATAACAACAAATAATTTTTAAAAATACATTTTAAAGTGAGGAGTGTTATAAAATAAATAAATAAGAAATAAATATCAAAAAAGTAGGGTCGTAAAATAGTATTAAAAAAAAAATAAATTGCCTCTTTATTTTTAATTTAATATTGGCCATTTTTAAGCACTGATAAAATACTATTTATGTGAAAAAATAAATAACTAAAATATTTACTGATAGCCAAGTTGTCAGTCATCTAGTTCCATTTGGCTTTGGTATTGGAGACATCATGGTACAGCCTGCTTCAACACATTCTATCTTGGGCTGTTGTTTTTCAATTTGCTGCATTTAGCTCTCTGTTATTTTTGTTTCTTCTTTCTATCCACCTGGCTTTATATGCCCCACACGTGTTCTCCAGCCAAATACTCTTGTATAGAGAATGGAAGTTTAATTTGTAACTTGAACTACTATTATCATAATTTGAAGTTTCAGTACAATCGTAAGGAAGTACAGTGTAATGTTGGAGATTCAAACTACTTGCTGCAGTTGGTGTAGGAAAATTCAACAATACGATTTTTTTTTTTTAATTATAAGATTGTTCATTCACAAGTGGTGAAAAAAGTATTAAAATAAATAATATTCTTTGCATGAATTTATTTAAAACGTGATAAACAATATGAGTTTACCAAAAAAATTTGTATTATTCATATTTCTATTAATTAAATTAGTTTTACAGAATCAAATTATTTGTATAATTTGATTAATTAAATATTTATAATTTAAAGAAAATATATTATGAACGCTTCCATAGGAATTAGATTACCCTATATCGAAACTGTAAAAGTTCTCACTTTCGATTTTCATGGTGATTAAACACTCAGGGTTGACTCACGGCTCCGTAACAGAATATTATTTGCTATTATTTAATTATTAATTGCTACAGCCGGGTTCGAACACGTGTCCGTGGTGCTGGTAGCACAGCTTCTACTCTATATCTGTCATTTATTCTTTAAAAATTACTTTTTAGGTATAATCAGACCATAATTATTGTAAATGAATCCTTGATACAATTATGCTTCCTTCTCTGCCATATGCATATTAATGAACATTCTGCGGTAAATATCCAGGAAGTATCTTTTACAAGTTCTCCTTGTAGCAAGCGTAAAATTATGCTACGATGTAATATGCAGTTTTATGCAGCAGCTGCATTAAATAACCTTTCGTTTAATTCCCAGGCTTACACGGAATTATGTTTAAAATTGGTATTGCGTGCAAATCCATTGTGAAGTAAAATTTCTTTAGTTGTTATGTAGATAATTTTGAATTTCACGCAAAAAAAAAAGTTGGACATCACATCTAATACTATTAAAATAACTATTACAGTCGAATTTATTTTGAAAAATGTTTCAGAAAATAATATAAATCTATATACAAAATTAGATATACCATTTTGTTAATTTTAGAACTGAAATACATTCATACATACACAATGAGTAATAATAAAAATTTTATCTTTAATTAAGTAATAAATTGTCTTATGAAATTATTTTAATTTTAATTATTGCTTAGTAAAATTAAATAAACTTAGTTTTTTAAACTTTATTTTTTTGTTGTTTTTATCGGTGGAAAGCCAAGGATTATCTTCTTTTCAGACGCCTCGGAGGATTGTCCGGAATGAAAGAGGAAGCAATGTTTAGAAACTAATGGTTTTGAGCGATTAGGGAGTTTATAATGGAAGGATTGATATCTGGTTCCGGCTTGATCGGTTACAAATGGAGCATTAAGGTCTTTGTGGATGATTTTAGTTGTGACAAAGTAGGGTGCATTAATTAATTAATTTTAGGAAGGATTTTGGATTGCAAGGACGAGAGGAATTAGAAGGTTTAGTGGAGCCCCAAAGCTCAACTTCGTATGTCCTGATTGGCCTTATAACAGTCATGTAGATTAGTCTTTTGTATTGATTTGGAAGTTTAGACTTCAATCGTCGAGACCGACGTGCAGTTTACTGTATTATCAGTCTTGTGTGAGGATTCCAAGTTAGTCGTTTGTCTAGATGTAGTCCAAGGTAGCGGGTCTGTTCGGCAGGGGTAAATGTTTAAATCTAATTTCAAATATATGATGATTTAATTCCATCAAACTATTTGCTAATTAAGACACCTTAATGATGAAGTATCAAATAATATATTATGGCATTTCTATCAAAGTTCCGTTACCGTCGGATGATGAAAATGTCAGATATCTGTGTTGTCGAAAGTGGTAAATGTTACATATATAATCATAATACAATGATATCAAAAAAGATTCCCGCGCAGTACATTCCGCGGTCCAAAGAAGACGAAACAACGTCCACCACACGATGACATTGTTGGATAGTGGAATGAGATATTCGGAATTGGTGATCTGGTATTATATGATTGGAATCAAGAATGGGTTATAAGCGTTTCAAAATGAGTTTTTCGAGGATTTTGCCCATGATAGGTAATAGAGGGATAGGACGGTAGGAGGATGGGTATTCTGCTAGCTTGTGGGGTACTGAAAATTTAAAACTTTTTTGTATGGTCCTTTCCAATTTACTAAACTCATGTACCTGGAATCCTAACCGAGGTCATAAAAGCTTTAAATTTATTCAAACTGTTTCGTTTTTTTATAGGTGATTGATAACTGAGATGTCCTGCCCATTCACTTTTGACACTGGATAAGATAATACAGCATGGGCGTAGGCAGAGGGGAGCAGGGAGGAGCCGCGGCTCCCCCCTAGATTTTTGGGAACCAAGAAAAAAATAAAGAAAGAAAATAGTGAACTTATTTGATAGATGATTCCTTTCTGAAAACATGCTATAATTAGGAAGGTAATAGCAGGGAAAGATGGTGGCATCCATACAAGTATCATCAGAGATGAAAAGTGCAAAACTGTCTTATATTTTCATTGTGAGTAAGCCATTGGTTAAACCTTGTTGTTTACTATTCGAATTCAGAACGGATGGAAGGACTTTTTTTTCTCATTCTGATGACATCAATAGAGTATCCATTTAATTAAATTTTCTAAATTTGCTAAATTTTCTTCAACGGCATGCAGTGATGGGTTGAAGCCTGCTCCTCCCTTTGCGAAATCCTGCCTAAGCCCATACAATACAGTCATATGATTCTACACACTTTCTTTTCATCCATATACATTATCCATATTCCATTATAAATATCTATTGTGCATTAAAAACGGTCTCAGAAAGAACTAATATAAACATTTTAAAAAAATTATGGTTTGTCCCCCGGCTCAAATTAATATCATAGATTCTATAGCTATTCTGAAATTTCTACTTCTCCCAAAAAAAAAAAAAAAATAATCATAAAATAAAATAAACGACCCCTGATTTAACTGCATTATATTCCATCTACATATGTATATAATGATGTTACACAAAACTGTTCATATAAATTAGCCACCAAGAATGATACTGTCATATTGTTCAACAGATCATGACATACTTTTATTTAATACCAAAAATTAATTATAAATTTTGATTTGAGAAGTAGATAAAACTTTACAAGATGAATTTATTTATTTTTTCAAAGTCTTGTATAATTTATGAAATTAATTTAAACTTCCTCATTCTGCCTTGAATATCCGTAACCTGTCTTAATCCCGCCCGAGTAAAACATGAGGTTAAATCTAAAAAAACAACAAAAAATGAGAATGGAAGTAGGAATTAATAAAAAATAATTGATATAAAAAAGACTTTCCAAAGGCAATTTTTTGGATATCAGCAGCAAATATTATATAAATTTCTTTGTTGCATACTTCGAATAGCTCTTGAAAAAGGTGTTTAAACATATGCTGAAAGTATCTTGGAACCCACCATACTTGTCCTTATGATTGATGTTACAATAAGATCCTGAATGGTTGATAGGACCCGTTGGCTGCTGAAAAAGTGGCAGGGCGGCTCAAGAGGTTCCCCTTGTTGAAGCTCAGATGGACCGGCCAAAGGCTAAGTTGAGGGGAAGCACGCGCCCAAGTCCCCTTTGTTGACTAGTATTTAAATTCATAACAGTTGAGTGGTATGTGCCTGCCCTTTGGTCCCAAAGTTCTCGAGAACCCTCGACAACGCCAAGCAACCACGATTATTAAAAGGATAGTTTACTCGTTTTTAGAGCATACAATCACAAAGGATTTGGTCAGAAACAATTTGAAATGGTGATATTGAAGTTCACCAAGAATTAAAGAAATGAATGGAATCAGTCATTAAATATGTATAGCTAAATTATATCATAACGTGTTTGTTTTTAATTACGTTTACACCATATTTTGGGTTTTTGAAAACATTTTTCTCTGGGAATTCTAAAATTTTGAACCTCAAATTTCTATAAATCAAAGAAAAAGCCGCTAATTTTTACTGAGTTAATGTCTGAATTTTATCCTTTTTTTTGCATCAAAAGGTGGAGCAATGTTTATAGGTATGTTTAGAGACTTCTCATTACTTTCCAAAATTCATTATAAACCCCTGGAAACCAAAAACTGGTGGAATTTAACACTGCCATCATCAAAGAAAACAGCCACTAAAGACATGCGAATGAAATCAAAATAAAGATGTTTTCTTTGAAATTTCTATTAATTTTTTTTTAAACCTAATAAACATTTTGGCTTTATATAAAAGGATAGTAAAATAATTAAAAGAAACTTATCAAAATAAAAATTTGTATTCAATATTAATCAATCAAATAAATTACACCCCGCCGAAGTAGAAAACTAATAAATAGAAGGAAGGACGTCTTTGAAAGAAATTTTCCCTAAAATTGTTGTAGATATAACTAGGATTTGCTTATGATGCCACTATATTCTTTCTTTGTGTACCAATTAGCGTTTTAAGCAGTGTGGTTATTTGTATGACGGAAAAAAATTGGAAATTAAAAAGTTAAATTTATATTTTTTTATTTATTTATTAATATTCATAACTCTATTTACATAAAAATACATCTCGTAAATTTGATATACGGTATGACACAGGCTTGTAGAGAAACTACCCATTGGTAGCATTCTGATAACATTTTTACACGAAAAGGTCTCGAGGCCATCTTTTCAGGCAGCTCGAGGGTTTATCGGGAACAGAAGAGGAAGCCAAGTTAGAAACTAGTTGGCTTGGTTTGGTTGGTTGGTTAGTGGTAAGTGTGTTTATAATGGAAGGAGTGATATATGCTTTTGGTTTATGACAAAATTTAGTTAATTTTAAGAACTTTTAGCTATTGTTAAATAATATTTGGTATATACTAAAGTAGTAGAGTGTAGATTTTATTTATCTACTTGTACGTTTCTAAATAAATGAGTTGTTAATATTACTATATAGTTAATGATGTTCTAAGCCCTGAATGAATTCAATTTAGGTACGATCCATGTTTTAAGTGTAATATTTGCACGGGTAAGATAGTTCAATATTCTTATTGAATATTTTCTAATAATATCACTATATTTGTTAACAATTACAATCATACACTGCTTCACCAATTGTATTTTATTTTTGTTACTATTACACAGGTCTACAACCAAAAATTTGGCTTATTCTACCGATCAATTTCAAATTTTTATGATATCAAGAGTACGTCATAAAATACTAAATGATTCAATTTGAAACAATTAAGATCAATTTTAATTTTAAATTTTAGACAATCTACTTTTGTTAAAACATATTTGATTTTTTTTTAATTTTCTTTAAATTGTTGTTGGTTCAAAATGAATGAAAAACATTCTTTCCAACAAAACCAAAACTTATTGTTGGTCTAGGACCATAAAATGTAATTTACTAGCTTTGTCAATTTGTAAATTCAGTGTAAATGGCCCTAGTGGTCGAAACACTTGAAATTAAATAAATAAATAAAAATTTCACTTATTTCTCTTGGTAGGCCTGAATTATTAAATTAACAGATATGTCGTTTAATTAATTTTTAAAAAAAGAAGTTAAATAAGAATATGAACAAGAAATTAAAATAACAAAAAAACTATAAAAATATTTACAAACTAATTAATTAAGTTCATAAATCAGTCTAATGTCTATTTGTGACGCATTAGGATACAAAATTATTATCTAGTTTTTTTTTAATTTTATTTGATTACGCACAGGAATTTAAGATATACTTTTCGAATTCTAGAGAACGCCTGCATCGTTAAAAATGATGTTAAAAGAAGCGTTCGGGATATGATGGATAGTGATGAATTAACCTCTACAAACATTCGGCAGTGTGTCCGAGGAGAGACGTCAAGTGGAAAATAAAACTACGAATGCTGACAAATGGGACCATGTATAGAGGATCCAGTATAGGACCAGTCTGCCACTTCAACTGATCGGGATGGATTGGAAGGAACCATTTGTCAGGATGGATTCTGGTGGAAGAAGTTTGGAACCTCACTCATCAAACGTTTCAATATGTTTTTAAAACTGTGACTGAATTTTCTAAAATATCAACAAACAAAAATATCACAAAATAGGTACCATGTGTGTGTAATCAATGAATTATTATAAAAAATATTTAATGATTAATTGTAAAATAATTTACTCAATCAGTATGTTTTTATCTGGCAATAAGCTCGAAGTGGTAAATATGGGAATCGATTAACGGCTTACACTCGAGATCACTTTAGAACAGAAGGAAATGACCAAATGATAGAATAAAAGAGAATAGAATATAAAATATTTTTCACATATTCTTTTTCTACAATCATTTTTATAAGAGAGGAAATAATAATGAATATAAAGTTGGTCTTAGAATACATCCTTGTGGAACTTCTACTTATAAAATAATGAAATCATATTTGTACTCATTGATTCAAACCAAATATTGAAATACCTGATTTATAATTGAGAAACATACTCTTATTTTCTAGTATGATGTAAATATCTCTCCATTATATAAATATATTTTTAGTGAACACTGTGTGATATATTATTTTAAATATAAGGTAAAATAATAAAAAAATTATAATTCATAAAATGTGTGTTGATCAGTCGTTAGGAAGGCAGGAATATCCTTTTAGTGGTTATAAATGAAATAAGTCATATGATAAATATACTTTATATCATAAAAATGCAAACTACATTGTACCTACATGAAATGCTGGTTGATCGTTTTTATCTTTAAATGATTATCGGCTGAAATGAATTAAAATGGTAAACCAACATTGCGTGTTTGTTGTGAAAACGTTTTTAGTATAATGTGATATGACTTGATAATGATACGCAGCCTCTATTATATTATTGATTTTGTATTATGTTCAATTTGAAATCACATAGTTGCACGAAACGTCTTATAAAAGTAATCATATTAATATACTTTTAATTAAAACGTGGAGATTTCTAGATCTTACGTAAAAATTCTTTTTACAGTTATTGAAACAACAGGGTTTCAAATGATTAATGATTTTTCGTATTATAACTAAATTTCTATTATTATGAATTAAATATTTTACGGAAACTGCTCGTCGATTCCGACTATTACAACATTTACTAGACAACATCCCCTATGTTGCCGATTTGGCCAGAAGCAGATACCAATCCTTCCATAATAAACTTTCCCAACCACCCAAAGCAACTCGTTTCTAACCTGGCTTCTCCTTCACTACCTACTACTCCTCTTAGGCGTCTGAAAAGAAGATGGCCTCGAGATCTTCTCCTTTAGAAATGTTTTTGGAGTTCTATCAATGAGTAGATTCTCCACATGTTTTTATCATGTCATAATATCACTTACAGCAAATTTACTTGATGTGTATATATGTATACAGTTGTAAATATCAATAAATAAATTATTAAAAAATATTTTATAAATTTATGAATTGTAAGTTTAGGTATAGGACCATTGTGTCGAAGACAGTCGAATCCTGTTAAATATCTATCAGCACATGTCTGTTGAAGTAGAGCAGTTAGAATAATAAATCAATCACTGAGTGATTAATTATTTCATTAACACTAACATACGCTTGAAACACGTGTTTCATAATGTAGGTCGAATACCTTTTAAGAATTATTCACAGGTGTCAGAAACATTTGTAAGAGAGGAACTGGAAGGTATTTGCCCTCGAATGAAGTGTATCCTTTTTTTTTTATTAGATCTCGACTCTCAATCAGCTATATACACATAAAAATAAATAAATAAAGATTGTTAGCATAATGCGAGGGACATAGAGATGTAGATAGGGGGAGGGACGCACGGATTCCCGCCGAAAGCGGGTTTTGGCGCGGGCGGGAGACCGGTTGCTGGACTTATTCCCACGGTGCAAGCTAATTGCTCTCAGGTGTCCCTAACCTTTGAGAGGCTGAACGTTGAGTCGTTCCCTCTAATACCCACCTTCTCATCTCCCGGTCAGCAATCTGTGCGCAATCTATTGCGCAACGATACCATTTCATATCTGTCTGTTTGCGGCCTCTGCTGCCACGACTCCTCTTTCTTGGTGTGCAATCAATCTTCTTATGAGGGGTCTCCGTTCGCAGTTCAAACAAACAGTAATTTACATGAATTATCATAGAGCTATTACCTCTTATCTCATCGACAGAGCAAGGACTGTTCACACTTAATGGCGGCTTCTAGGCGAACTGTAAGGAATAATAGAGGGGTTGATTGATCTTGAGTTTTAACTATTGTGTGTGCATACTACTTAAGAGTGATGACGTTTAATGATATGTTAAGCGCCACTCATCTCAAAGGTTGATCTATTCTGGAACGGTTTTAACGCTGAATCATTTCACCTATTTATCCCAGAAGTATGATACGCTTCTGTGGATATAAGAAATGAATACGGAATGAAAGAGTAGATGGATATGCATATTTATTTTGTATAATTACCCAAACAGGCAAATGAACTTTTTCTTGCAAAATATTTTTTTTTATCACAATATATTTACACCAGTCTTTCAGCCCAAGAGTATTACCAATAACCAATACCAGATGAGCGTAAATGATTAAAAATGGACTAGTACAACCAATATATATTTTATTTAGCATATAAAGTACATATCGTTAATGATCATATATTCATCAATGTAGCAAGTTCTTGGGAAATGAAACATCCTTAAAACTTCATACTCATTGTATTGATGAATTAGATTATGTATCATTTTCAAATCTAATTACAACTTTTTAAAAAATCATCTTTTATTATTACTAAAACACCAGCATCATCTATTAAAATAATATTATCATTTTTATAAAACTTAATGTTATCATATTAAAATTCATAGTGCTAAAATTATAGTAACACTTTTTACGTTTCGCCCTACTTTGGAGGGCTTCATCGGGGCTACAAAAAGATACTTTAACTTTAATAGTGATTAATTATTTTAGTCGTTTGTAACTTTTTATTTAATTCTGTATAATTTCGTCTTTATTATTCATTGTTTCTTTTTTTTTAATCATGTATTTTTTTAATGAATTGTTCATGTATCTTTTTAACCCTATGAAGTGGAGCGTTGGTCCACAGTAAATTGTTTAATTACTATTTGATTTGGTTGACCATCTTCCTTTCATGTACTATTATAATACTCCTCTAATTGTACATGAATTCCCCCTAATCTAATTATATATTCCTTACTTAATTAGCCTTATTTAATATATTCCTGTAAAGCATTGCCATTTTTTTACATGAAAATATTTTAAGGATTATAGATGGAGACCATTTTTGGAAACAAATATATAAACAAATTCATATTATTCTTCGGTAATAGGCCTTCGTCTTCTGCTTTTCTTATATTTTATTAAAGCTAGTATTTAAATAGAAATTGACAAAATTGTGGAACAGCTGCCAGCAATGGGTTGACAGAAGGATTGGTCTGAAATATCTTAAGATCATTTAACAATATGTTTCAGCTTATCGTTAAGTAAAAAAATAATTTTTTTTCACATGTTAGTGCATATAAGAAAATCCCTATATCTTGGTTTAGAACCTAATCCAGATCGTCTAATCCTTCAGGAACATGACGTTACTTAGTTATCAGTACCGTGATCTGGAAGCCCTGGTAGGAATAACCTGAGGAAGTTTACCGTGGGCGTAGGAGACAGGATACCATTAACTATTATATAGAGCTAGATTATTGTTATTAGTGAAGAGGCCGTGTGTGGCCACAGGTGTTGGGGTCACCCACGCCACGGAATCGTGACCCCCGCTTACCGATATATTATCTATAGCGGTACCTTATAGGTCCTCTACCATACTGCTACTCCTGTCAGCTCGTAGGCTACACAGTTGTCTGCCACGGCTCTGCTATGATAAATAGAGAAACTATGCCCACATGTTCGCTATGGCAGTTGAGCATTGTAACTATTGACGTTCTCATATTTTGATATCTTAAGGACTCAGAATTGTCTTTTCCTGTTCACCCGTAGAAACAAAATCGAGTTCACTGGAGACGTGGTTATGCTTCTATGTATATTAGTCATACAGATGTTTATGACAGATAAATTTATCTCTTATATTGGTGGTTTTTGTCATACAGCTATAAATTTCTTGGTTATTTTTTTTAAATTGTACTTATTCCTGACGGACAGAACCGCTACATTTCATTTCTTGATTATATATTGACATGAAATCCTCAAAGGAAAACAAACTACTTTTAACTAAGTATAATAACGCTGTAGAACCACAATTTCGTATAAGAAATTAAACAAAAAAACAAACAAATAAAAAGCCCTATAACTAGTTTAAAATTAATCGTAGGTTAGATATTTCACAAAAAAAAAAAAATCGTAGCTCTTCTTGTTACTTAACCAATAAAATTATCAAAAATAATTATATTCGATATGAATTTATATGGAAAATTTATCAATTTGTTTTCGAGAAATTCATGCTTTAGTCTTTTAATCCTTTACAAAACAATGACTGCCAGTATAGTAGACAAGAGACGACGTGAATGCTGAAAACCAGATGAATAGACAGAATCAACAAAGATGCGAATGAGCTGCATGCAGAAAACTGGAAAGCAGTAGCCCAAGATAGGCAAGCGTGGAGAAGGCTGGTTCGGCCAAAGATCTAAAAGGATATATTTCAATTCAAGTTATATTCCATACTGCATGCAATGCAAATGCAGTTATATTATATTTCAGATATATAATGGAATAACAATTATATTCCTTTCTATATGATTTAAAATATAAAACTTTTCATTTTCACGTCTGGGTGAGTACTCTACTAAAAGTGAAGCTAAAAGGTGAGGGGTTTACCATAAAAAACGTTCATTTAATTTTCTAAAATGAATACTCTTTAAAATACAGTAAATAATATTTTCAGTGATTTGATTCATCAATAATGAAAATTCACTAAGTTGTACTCGAAAAATTCATGGTTTAGTCTAGAAAGATACGTATTACTCTTAACTTCGTTAACTAAAAAGGTTCGTCTTTCTGGCTTCACTTTTCATGGGAGTTTACTCCCTCCAATACAATCTACCTCCAAGGTCTAGTTAATATTTAAAAAATGTAAATTATTTTGGAATTTTATATCGTAGTGATAGTTGGTATTTCCTTTATCTTATCTTCCATAATTTTTCATTCAAGGTATATTGTTCCGCGATACTATATTCTGCCTTATTTTAATCTACTTCATCTCTCTAATGTTTTAATCCAAATTCAGTAAGAAAGGTACACAATATAGCAAACATTCCGTTACTAACAAATTGTTTGTTTCTGCTATTTTGTGTACATTTTTTAAGCGTTACTTAATAGCGTTTATTTAATAGTAATTTAATAGGTGTAACACGTGATCTTGAGGATCAGTCAATAACACAACTAAATATAGTTGTCTCAATAGAGGTGACGTTTCGTAACTTTATTGTGCCAGTTGTGGCATAAAGCTCGGGTTAGTTGTATCACAGCAATGTAGAAATGTAGAACACACTATAGACAAATGGCATGACTCTGCAAACAATCAAGTTGCGAAATGTCGCCTCATTGTTGTTGTCTTATTGGTTGATCACCAAGATTCACAAAAATACATAGTGTTAACAGTAAAGAAAATAGTTATGAATATATAACCGATTAGACGTAAAGGTATAATTGAAATTTTTTCAATATATATATATATATATGTTTGTTCGTTCATGTAGTCCCTTACAGCTGAATAAAAAAAAAAAAGTTCCTATGAAGTCCTGGTAATTTTTGATTGAATATTTAATAAAATTATATCAAAATTTTCTTTATTTTTTTCTGCCTCCATACAATTATTATAAATCCATTAAATAGATGTTCAGCAGGAAGGCTTACAAATTATTTTGAAGTTTATTTTGGAAACCTCATTATTACAATAAATAAAATATTAAATTATATTATATCTAGTAATGCAATAAGTATTATTAGTACTATATTATTATGCATAAATAGCCACATCTACAAATTTTCGTGTAGGAGGTTTGGGGCTCTCAAATTTTGGCTGCCACGGGCCATCAAAATCATATTAACGCTTTTATTAAATTGAAGTATTGACTAATTTATGAAATGAGAATAAATTTTGAGCAAGATTTAACATTGTAATAGTTTCAGTAATGATTAAACACTCGAATATCAGTTGAAATAGGTATTCGAATCGAATAAAAGTCTTTGACTCAGAACTGGAGAAGATCCTGTTACATTCTGAAGAACGGGAAATGCCTCAGCGGGGGCACCTGACTCGGATTGGGTTTATTAAACTATTTTTTGTTAACTCTTTCGGGACCATTAAAGCGGCCGAAAATGCAAATGTAACTGAGCCCATAAGCGCTAGGTTCTCGAGGAGGAAGAAAAAAAATCGGGGTTACCTGGTGTCGGCGGCTAACCTTTTTTTTCAAATAACCCCATCTGCAAGGTGCGCAGGTGGCCCCGTAAACTGGAGAAATCTGTTATTCATACGCTGTATAAAGGGAATATTGGGGTCAGCGGCGGTCTATGGGCTGCTAAACGTTCGCTTAGCCCCGTTCCTTGTCTGGGATTAATCGTGGAGCTACCGGCAACTCGTCAATGCGAGTATTAATCAACTATATTGCCTTCGCACTTGTTTTTTATATTCTAAAGTGGAAATAACTACTCTCCATAAAACTTGTTGATAGTCTACTTAACTCAATCGTGCATCAAATGATAAATCGTTAGAGTGTTAGTATTTTCTGATCACCATCATAATGTTACAGTTTTAATATATGAATTAAACGTACTACCATTTTATAGTTGATTTTTATTTTCAATTCTGTTATTGAAGATCATAAACGTTTGCAGGAAATGTGTTCTGTATTATTTTTACTTTATCGGAATAAACTGATATATTGCAAAATACAAATTCCGCGAGACCTCCGGAGAGAGAGATTTCACCATGAGAGACCTCTGGTTTGAATCTCTCGGTACAATATCGAATAGAACGATGTGCTTCTGGGAATAATTTATATGTTTTCTAATTTATGTATTAGATATTTTTAAATTTATTTAATTATTTTTTAGTTGTTTTTTTTAGTAAACTGTTCTACTGCTGTGATTGTTTTGTTTCGATTTTATTTACGCGTTGCTATCATTAATGATTTTTGTATATTTGTTTAATTGCTCATACAGTAGTAGCGGATAACTGGAGAGGAGAGGTATAAAAGAGTGAAACAGGGGAAATAATGTATTAGATACAATGTTTTTTTTATTTTTATTTATTTATGTGTGATTTACAACTGCACAAATAATAAATACAATAAGCAAATATGTTGTATGTTTCATTTACACTTGAAAATCTTGGAAAGGAACCACCAATTAGTGGTACTTCAAGCATTAATTTAAATTAGAAGGTCCCGTGGCCATCTTCTTTTCAGACGCCTCGGAGGATTATCATGGATTGTTAAGGATGAGAGATTAGGAATTAATGGGTTAGGATGGGTAAGGAGTTTGAAATGAAAAGACGAATATCTGTTTTGGGCCAAATCTGCAACGAATGGGATGTTAAGGTATTTGTGGGTGAGTTTATTTGTAACGTGATAGGGACCATCAAAGATTTTACGTAGGATTTTGGATTGCGAGGATTATATGGTTTGGTTGTGCCCAGAGCTCAATTACAGATACTTATATCTTATCTATCTCTTTAGTTCTGGAATCTATGCAGAAAAAGGATGACTTATTTTACACACAGCATTTAAAATAATTATGTATATCTTTGATAAGGATAAGAAAAATAAACGCCTGCAACAAGGATAAAAAGTGGCGAAAAAGTGAATTAATGAAAATAATTCATTTGTTTCCTGCTCTATATGACAACAGGTAAACGCCCTGAAATAAATACATAAAATGTTTGCTCATTTTTCATTCAGTGATCAACATTTTGAAAACTACCTACCGGAGGAAAACAATTGTTCGAGCCCTTTTAAAGAAGAATCATTTTTCAAAATTTTTAGGCTTTATAGAATATTTAATTAGTTCCCAAGAATACATACTCATATTGTGGATATTTTTTGGTAAATTCCATGATGACCTCTTCTGCTGTAAACATGATCATTAGTTATTGCATTATAATAAATTTAATTACAGTGCTAATAGTTATGAGTACGTCTAATATGTCTCTAAATGTTCTCGAAATGAGTAGAAAAGAATAAAGTAAACTCACCGAAGTGTACACCTAAAATTGTTAAATACCTACTTTCAAAAGGCAGTTACTATACCTATTCCATAGTCCTTGTAAAAGTTGAATTATTTTATAACAGAATTATGTTTTTTAAGGACATAATTGTTTGAAGTAAATAAAACTTTTAATAAAATAAGTTTAATTTTTTTAAATTGGCGCCCAGATTAGAAGTTGTAAACAGACAGATCAGAGTCAGTAAAATAAGAGTTAATCAATTTATTGGACCATTTTGATATTATGAGAATATTGCAATTCATTTCCAAAATGAAGCAACACATTTCCAGCTAACGTATTATCTCCAATAATAATATTAGTAACTTATATTGAAAATAAAATGATATATCAAAATATAAACCAACAATAAAGAAATAGTATATATAATAAATTAATGCTTCAAACATTAGTAATATGAAAGAGATAACCAAATACTTAAATATGTCTTTTGAATTTAAATATTTTGATTTAGGCTATTGTAAAAAATTGATATTTTTTAAAATAATGCATAAAAATATATTTTAGTATTTAAGATCATGTTATTCATAAGATAAATGATTTACAAGCATATTGAATATGTGAGAATAATTGGTTTTTCCCTTTTAATGTCACTTTAAATTTATAAACCCATTAGTCTGGTCGCAGAATATAGCCAAGTCTCCTCCACCTTGCTATGTACGGTACTGTTAAAAAGTTCACTAGTTTTTTCTGAACACTTTTTTTTTTTATGGAGTTGATGATCGTAATATACATGTGCTTTTTTTTATGTGCATACTTAAGCCAGCTACTACCGTAATATCTAACCCTGCAGCACCTAAATATAAATCAGCTACTAGAAATTAGACCAAATTATATAACCTTGGATAATAAGGGTATCAGTAACTGAACGAAACGGTAACGCTCCTCATATTTCACTTTTTTTTCCCAAAGATAATGGACGGGAGGGAGGCTACCGAGCTACCTGTTGCCGAAAGAAGATGGAAGGTTCACGAAAAAAAGGTATATATGAATATTTCTGGGCCGGGGGGGCTAGTTTGGAAATTGCCCTGTTTTACATTTAACAAGAGAGGGCTTATGGAATCACCTTGCGCTACCCTTTTTCTGTGATTGATGCCAGCAGGTGTCAGAGATAAAAACGTCTCAAAAAATGTCAAAAAAAATGAGGGTGGGGTTGAGCGAAACAGTAACAAGTGGGAGGGTGTTAGGACCGGTGAGTGGTTGGTAACGATTGGGTTCTTGTCATTATGAACCACGTCCAGATCAATCATTTGTCAGTCAACTCTACTGATAGTCTTTATAGCCCAATCCTTTATATGTAAAGCATAAACTCACTCCTTTACATCGTTTTTTTCTTCCAATCATAAAATCCTAACCATTTCATAAATATGTTGTGAATACAATAAATATTTTTATGTTTTTATAAAAAAAAAAAAGGCTTATGAATTAGGATATAAATCGCATTAATTATTACCTCTTATCGATTAATTAAATGTTTATTTATATTTTACAAAATAATATAATTACAAATATAAAAATTAAGATTTGCTTATTGTGCACGTTTTGATAAATTGATACTGGTTTCAACCAGAGGAGACTTCCACCTTCTTCCCATCCACCAACTCTTCTCTCCCGATGACCTGCTGAAGAGATGAGGTCAGTAGCAGAGGATGGCAACGACCGATTAACTAATGCAATGATAGCAGGACGAGGAGGCAGATTCCAGAGCACCCACGGGGACCGCTTTGGGAGATGCAAATCCAAACTCGAATGCAAATAATCCCCAATTATTGACTACTGAATCAATGGCCGAGTTGGCTAATGCTAGTATCAGAGCCTTCTCAATATCTTCAATTAAATCCTTGAAATATTCCTTCCCATTATCTTTTTTGAATCCCCCTGTTGTGGTGGGAAGGACTGTCAACACATCTGCTACAAAGGTGTAGTAGCGACATAATAATGTTTATTGTAAACGTTACGATAATTCATTTTATTTAGTTTGCATAAAAATTTGTTTATTGACATTTATGTATGTATTAAAAATATATATAGTTAATTTCATACTACCCATTGGTAGCACTCTAATAACATTTCTACATTAGAAGGTCTTGGGGCAATCTTCTTTTCAGACCCCTCGGAGGATTGTCCAAAGAGAGGAAGCAAGGACAGAAACTAATGGGTTTGGGTGGTTAGGGAGTAGAGATAAGGAAGGATTGATATCTGGTACGGGCTAGATCAGTTACATACGGAACATTAAGGTCATTATGGACGAGTTTATTTGTGACAAATTAAGGAGCATTGAGGATATTACCATGAATTTTGGATTTTAAGGGTTGTGTACGAAAGGAATTCGAAAGTTTAGTGGAGCGAAAGCTCAACTTGACATGTCCAGAAAGGCCTTGCTATAGTCATGTAGATCAGTCTTTTGTAGTTGATCGGAAATTTAGATAGTTTTTCTACAATATGAGTGCTTTTATAGTAAGAATCGAAGTGCATTTTCCCGTTTTTTCAGTAGTGTGTGAGGATTCCAAGTTAGTCGATTGTCCAGATATAGTCCAAGGTAAGATCAATGTTATTAAATCATACTGTAGAGCAGGCGGTAGATTTTAGACGAAGAGTAAAGATGATTTGATAAGTTTTCTTTTAATCCTCCAATTTCGCCCCTATTCTTCGAGGGTTGTGATATAGGATTAGAGAGCTTGGGTTGCAGTTAAAGATGAAGTATTTAAAAAACATTTTATTTTAATAATATAATCTGCCACACTCAAGGGCAATAAATAGTATTAGGACTGTGCATATTAAATCTTAGCATTTATGTGTAAGACAAAAAATAAAAATATATAATATAAAATTATTGGGCTAAGTCCATTTCTTCCAAGTCTTTTTATTATTTTTTTTCAGTTTCAGGACAATTCAATTGTCTGTTGTGTTACAATCTGATAATCCTGGCGAAGCCCTACGAAGTTGGGCGAAACGTTGATAGTTATAGTTTTCTTTTACTATTTTAATACCTTTATTGACCGCCACCCGGACTATCTTCCTACAATCTACTTCATATGGTCTAATGTACTCTTCCAATATTTTGCTTGATTTTTAGGTGCCGTGTAAAACTACATGGTTAGAGGCACCGTATACTGAATTCTGTAGTTCCATATTAGTAATCACGAATTAGTGTTTCGTATTCTGAACATTTTTCGATAAAGTTTGTTCTGCTTTAGAAACTCAAACAACTAAATTTATTTAAATAACTTGTGAGTTAACTGTTTGGATAAAATTATTTCACTAAATGATAATCCATTATGGATAGTTAAAAATTTGATAATAGTCTCTTGGTTTGTTTTTAGAATTCTGCTCCTCGAATAATCATTACATAGTGTTATACGAGTACATAAGCAATCCTACTAATTATGATGAGCGATGAGGCATGTTTACTTCTTTTCAGTACTAATTAATTACTATTTTTTTATATTTTATTGTTTCAGTGAGGTAAAACTTTATTAAACTTCTTCACTATAATTTGAAGAATGGTATCTTTAACCTATACAGTGTTCGTTTGATAGATTCATCAGGAAATATATTTTATACACTATGCTTAAATGCCATCATTAACTTTCAAAACTAGAGAAATATGATCTATGTTTTCCCTATAATGTCGACAAAATATGGTATAAAATATAAATCTACAAATCTGGATTATCTCTCTAGGAAGTCTGGTGAGTCAATTCTTTTAAAATTTTTTGAGGTTTATTACTTCCATCATTTGCAATAAAGTATTATTTATTTATTCATTAATGATTGTACAACGTTTCGGGACCACTGTCTCATATTCATGTACTATAAAAACCTATAACAATAATAAAAACTATATAACACCAATCTTCTACTTTATAGAAGTATATTTTTATACAATAAAAGTCACCTCATGATTGCAAAACAGCACACTGGACATGAGATAAGGTCCAAAGAGATAGTAAGAAATGTAGAATGATTGTGCCACAGAGAAGTGAAGATGCACAAATGGAGGACATGATTTCCCATATGAAATCATGAGGTGACTGTGAATAGTGCATGAACATGGGACAGTGGTCCCGAAACGTTGTACAATCGTTAATGAATAAATAAATAATAATTTATTGCAAATGATGGAAGTAATAAACCTCAAAAAAAATTTAAAAGATAAATCTACAAATATTTGATTATTGTCATATCATTAAATTGAAAACAAAAAACAAACACTTGAATTAGAATACTGTTATAAAAACCTTTGTGTTTTTATATTCAAAACTTTTGTGATTTCTCAGCCGTCAACCAAATATTTTATATTGGAAGAAGATAGTAGACCGCATGAAGTAGATTCTAGGAAGATAGTGCGAATGGCGGTCAATAAAGGTGTCAAAATAGTAAAAGAGAACTATTTATTGTAAACTAACGTTTAGCTCCACTTCAGAGCTGTCAGAATGAAGTGCTGCGACCAACCTAATGGTATGTCCAACCTAATGGTTTGTACTAACCTAATATGGTAGGTCACAGCATTTCATTCTGACAGCCCTGACGAAGCCCTGCAAAGTGGGGCGAAACGTTGCTTTTCAATAAATATTTCTCTTTTACTTGATTGATAGCCACCTGGACTATTCTCCTACAATCTACATATTTTATATTGAATGGTTTCAGGCAGGCAGGTAGTACTTGTTGACATTTAATAATTCTAAGGGCAAGTGGGTTCACTAATTGTTAGTTGTCAATAGATTTCTGTGAACTTTAGAACTGAAAATTATATCTATATACTTGAACATAAATGTTTTTTAAAAAATAAAAAAATATTTATTGATTGAATTACACTCTTTCTCTTTTCATATAAAAAACTCATAATAGTGGAAGTTTGAATTTTTCGTCGGTATCTTTTTGACATACTTAATGTAAGTAAATCTATGTATGGAAAAAACATTTTTTGGGCCATCTTGATTTTTTTCAAAACTGAAAAAAAATTATTGAAAAGATTATGTTATTGGTTAAGAAATATATAATAATGAATAAAAAAATCGAAACTATTACAAACAAAGAAACCATTGGAAACTACTTTATGATACATTTACTAAGCACCAATTTGAGTGCTAATAGACATGTGTACATCAAATTATGTCTGACATGTTTTATCAAAACCTAATTTTTTTTTTCCAAATGAGAAGAAACTAATATTTTTTGAATATAATTTTGAGAAATAATCTGTAAATTATAAAGAGTGAAAATAATCATTTAAAACCAGTTTATGGTACCTTTACTTATTAGGTTCGATTTAAGCGCTAATAGACATCTGTTTAGTAGCTCTTAAGATACAGTTCTTAAATATTTTGTTCTTAATTAGTAATTTGTGTTGATTACTACTCATTAGAAAATTCCTTGATATTTGCCAACTTCAATTCACAATATGATGATTTCTCATTATTTGGAAAAATTATGGTTTCCAGAAACTGTATATCTGGAAGTACTTACCGTAAATAGCTCTAGGGGCTCAATTTTTTTTGGAAATTTTAAAATATATTTTATTAATTTACATCGTGTGGTAGATAGCATCAATGATGAATGAATATTGAGCACTAATTGTAAAATGAGCTTTTCGGCATGTCAACATTAGTTTAACAAACAATAAGGTAAAACTTTTTTCACAAATTTACGGATGTCAAAAAGATATCAACAACGGCCTAAAAATATTGAACCACGTTTTTGTGGAGATTATTACCACCTAAGACCTATTTTTATCTTTATACCTAAGTCAATGGTGGTACGCAACCGGGGTTCTGGGAGTCTTCCAGTTAAGTTGAGATGGAATAAGTAATTCCATCTCAACTTAACACAGTTTTCAACCTTACCACCTCAGATTTTCTTCAATTTTGCAGATGTTTTGTATAGGTATTCTTTTCTTTGTTATCTTTAGCTGTATTTGTGTCAAATGATAATGTAGGGGTTTCGCCATTTTCCTTCTTCTACCAAAAGTGTTCGGCCGCCAAAAAAAGGTTTTGACCGCTGATTTAGGTTATGGACAGAACATTTCCCAACCCGATGTGACTTATGTTCCAAGTATCCTTGTGGTCAATATTTTATTTATAAAATAACCTATGGACGGGGTATGCTAAACTAACGTTAATAAATTTATTTTATGTTATGTTGTATATTAAGCTCACATCTATACATATACTTCGTAATGGTTCATGAATTATGTATGGAGTTAATAAAAGTAGGCATTTATTGACGTATCAGTTGCCCAAGTCACTTGTAAGTTTTAAATCATTAAGACTGCATCTATCAGCAGCTAATGCTGCCAATAACTTGTACTCGCAATGAAGGAACACTTTCCACTTCAGAGTTGTAATTTAACATTCCAAATTTGGTTGCGCCCCTAATGCATGGAAGCCTTATACGCCAAATTTTTCACAGCAGTAACGATTTATGTACTACATATTTCGGATCTACATAACTCCCCTTTTTGGTAGTTCAAGTTTCATGAGATGTAAATTCAAATCACCCTTCATTAGCTGTTTTGCTAAAGTTAGGTAAGAAATTAAGTCCTACCATCTTTAGAAGTTCTCACAACTGAGAACATTTGATAAATTACCTGATGAGAGGTAATGCATTACAGTCCCTTGCTAAGATTTGCATCGAAAGTTCTCAGAGCTATATCGTATACCAACTGCTTAGTGTGTCATGATGACAGGCTGTGGTCTACCAAGATGATTTCCCTCCGAGGAAGGCGTTGGTCTTCCTGACTGCGGTTGAAAGGGGATAACCCGCGGGTATATCCGCGGAGATGGCCAGCCTGGGCACCTGTTGGTATCGTGTGACTGGGAATCTTGCTGTCAACAATACGATATCCGTGGTAACTTCCTTTATATTTTCATAGTTATTATTTTTTTATTCTTGGTAGTATTAGGTCGGTGGATGTATAACAACGTAAACGTAATTAGGGCGTTTCAGGTCTCTCAGTTTTTATTCCTAAACTAATATTTTGATAAATACGATTTAAGTGAGGTATGGAATGAATTTAACACCTCTTTAACATCATTCGAGACTTATTGCAACCGCTAAAGAGTTCAAAATCATTGTAATTGTAATACCTAAGTTCAGATAAAGTGAAGTTAAATTTCTTTTAGATTCATCCACATAAATAAATAAGAGTTAAGCTATAATATGTGTATGTTTATTTTCATGTTTTTACGTATATGTGAAAGCACAAAAGAGAGTAATCCCAAAAGTAAGTTCTATCTTTTTTGAAATTAGTAATTCCGTTTATTGTTGACAATATTCACATAATTTTAAAGTTTAAACATTTCTCTATTGTTTTGAAGAACTGCCACTCTGATCAATGCTTTTTTGAAGACGCTTTTCTAATGTTTGTAAAACTATGACAAAATACGGTTGCCATCAACCAATAGATTGCGTTTCTTTAAAGTTTCGTGATGTTATGCCTGCTACACCTGACACCCTCTCTGTAGTCCAAACCGGAAGGCGATTCAACTCCGATGACGAAAACGGATTCTGAAGGATATGGTAGAGAAATGGTATGAAATTTTCATTAGCTGCCATAGTCTTTGAAAAAAAAAATCAATAAGGGATGAGATCTGTTATACCAGTAACAATAAAAAAAAATTAATCGATAAATATATAACAACAATAAATAAAATACAAACAATTTGAATACATAATTAAAATATACAATATTGATTGAAGAAAATGTGTTAAAAAATTATTTATTTGAATGATTATTTTATTCGATATTTTACTAGAAAATATGTTAAAAAATAAAAATAGTTTAATGTTTGCGGCTTTAGCGCACTTGCTCAGCCTCCACCGGCTCATTAACAGTGATGCGGCGAGAGGGGTGCGCTGGGATCTCTTGAGCTTTGCTCTACCCCTCACACTGGGGGATAGAGGGGGCTCAGGGATCCTCAGGTCGATTGTGTAAATATTGTATATATTATTTTATCATTATGTTATTTTATTTATTTATTTTTCATACAGATAGTTTGATTATGTTCATCATCATTTCTTTTGTT
>NW_027112940.1:306483-315037 GCF_000696795.3 Halyomorpha halys | reverse complement strand
TTTATTTATTTTTTATTTTATTATGTATGAGATTCATTCATCACTATTACCTATTGCCCACAACTGTGTGGCAGATTGTAATATCTATCAATAGATACATCTATCAATCAAAAAAAAAAAAATTATTTAAAGGAAACCGTAAATTTTCCTTTTTTTTGGGGGGGGAGGGTGGTGGAAAGAATGTATTTCTTTCATTAAATATTAAATGATTCACTGCTCTTGTAAATGAAGAGGCATTATTTATATCCCGTTGATTCCCAAGAGTTCGAAGGCAGTAGATGTGATTAAATGTGTGTTTTACGTGTTACACGTGAGAATGAATTAATGGAATGGAGTGTTCGTCAGTAGGGCTCTCGACATTGTCTTCTAGTCAGAACACTTTATGGTTGCTTTGTTCTTTTCATAATTTCATTGCTTTCCTTCCCACTGGGACTTTACTGAACTAAAAGCCGTGATTATGATAGTATTTTGTACACACGATGATTATCATGAAGAAATAAAGGCATCAAAAGATACTTCTAACCCGTCCCTTCGCTCGTAGGAGGGACCATACATAAGGTACTGAAGGGTACGGTACCTTAGCTCAGAAGATGGTGCATTAGCTAAGTGGGCTAGGTGTGGGCACAGGTGCTCTCTCCTTCCTCTTTTTGTAGCCTCACATCTTTTTTCAGAGCTCGGCTGTAGAGGAATGTAGCCTATGGAAGTAGTGAGGCTAATAGTGTGTCCTAATGCAGCGCTCTATCGTGATCCATATCGAATGCTAGGATTGTTAAATGATCATTAGCGTACCGGCGATTTAATTATCATGGTTAATTTCTTTTAACTGTTTAAATTACGCAAATTTAACTTTGTTAATAAAGAAAGCTATTATTAGCTTAATTATCAGTAATTGAATCCAGAGGTGGATCTAGAGGAAGTTTTTGGCTAGGGTTTATTTTTAGGATGTCCAGAGAGTTTGGAATACACATGGAGCAGGCCATATTATCCTATAAACGCTATTATTATCCTATAATCCTATATTATCCAATAAACGCTTTTGTTATTGTTCAATACTGTAATATATGTAGTAAATAGATGGCCGAGAGCGAGATGGTCAATTCAAATGTTGCACAATACAACCTCTCTGTAGAGCTTTGTTGTTAGTTTACTTCATGCAGCGCTCTGAAGAAACCGTAGATAAAAATACCGATAAAAATAAAAATATAAAAAGTTAGTAAATATGTTATGGTTTTATAGTAGGGAAAATATTTTATAATGAGTTTAACATCCTATAAATTTTAAATTTTGATAAGGTTATTTCACTCGTACAAATTGAGGGATGGTCGTATGAACTCCGTTTTAAGATGGCTATATCAGTTTATGCACTCAGAACAACCTTGGACCAGGTTCACCCATTGGAAAAAAGGAATGATAGAACACCTTCTCAAATCCGAAGCTCGCAAGCGTAGTAGTTGGTAAGTTTTTTGACTTCCAACGAGTACAATGAAATAAGAAAAATCATGGAAGAAGAAGAAAATGAGCTAAAAGTTAAACCAGAAAAATTAGACCTGAATAAAGATGAAATGGAAAAAAGATTGATAAATTGGACTCGGTGAGAAAACGAAAAGCTATCAGTAAGAGTTGCTTAAGTAGTTCAGATGAAGAGGAACCAATACTATGTGATACTTTGTTTGATGAAGACATAATTGGGCTGGATCCGGTGAAAATTATTACGAACCAGTTTGATTGAAGTTTGGTGTGAAGTTTGCAATGTCTGATTTGTAATATGTGGGTGTATATAAATTGTACCGAATTAGAATAAAAATAACCAAAAGAATGCATCAGTGACTGGAAAAAGAAAAAAAAAAATGATATGTTTAAGATGTATAAGTTAATGAGAAAAATGTTTATCAATTGCTTGAACAGCGTGGGATGAGGAAAAAAAATTTAGATTTGTATTATTTTCCTTAATTTAAATAATAGAAGTTACTTAGTTATAGTTCGATCAAGATTAATTTAATACCATAATATTAATTATGTGTCAAACATTTTTCAAAAACTGACTAATGACTTTATTGTTTCTAATAATAATTACAAACAAAGAAAAAAAAACACGACATATCAATTTTTTTATGTCTTATTTAGAATCATACAATAGCCTATATCGACTTTTTTTTGTCTCTTTAGAGGTATACTATGAACTTTTTAAATATTTAAACACTTACGGACACCCTGTATAAGTTTCAAGAAAACCCGATAGATCGCGTTGCTTGGTTAATTCTTGTTTTGAAGACAGCAATTTGATGACAAGCTGAGTGAATAAATAATATATGGATACAATATAATATGAAATACTATATAATAAGACAACATAATTTATAAATTATTTCTAATTATACCAAAGGTGTTTAAGAAGACACTGTGCTAACATTTTTTGTTTGAAGAAGACACGTTTTAGTATTTGTTTGAGTAAAAATAATCCTCTAAGTTTAATTATTTTACATCAATTATTGTTTTTACTCTTCTTTCTGGACACTGAATGGGACGAAACGTCAGTAACTAATAAATAATTTTTCATTTGTTTTTTTCTTCTTTATTTCTTGCTAGTTCCTAATTTTAGTATGAAGCATAAATATCAGACCGTTTACTGGCATAGTTTGAAATTTATATCACTGATAAGTAAGAAATAAGGATTATAATTAAAATTATAATAGTTTATTTTTTTTAAAGATTATATATTCTAATTTTATTTAATAGGGGGCTATGTGTAATAAATATCAAAATAAAAAGCTGGTCCGGGTGCGTTCAAAATAACTCAAATAGTAAACTATTTATTTTGAGCTAACGTTTCACTCTACTTTACAGGCTTCATAAGGGCTTTATGAATGAAGGAAAGCGAAAGAATGAATCATTCTTCATGATTATTCAGGCTTTCATTCAGAAAGGCTCAGATGAAGCCTAGCGAAGCGGGGCGAAATTTGGCTCACAATAAATAGTTTATTTACTATTTATATTTTATTTATTGTCAGAATGTGCAGAATTTCAATTAAAAATATAAGATTTTTAACCATTATTTCTGTTGGTGTGTCGGTGTAATTTATTATTAACCATTATTTAATAAATTGCTATTTCCATACTTACTTCAAATCAAATACACTAAAATTCTGATAATATCATTTAGGACTCCCTTACAGACCCATTAATATATTAATTATTATTATTTCACTGTAGGAAAATAGTCCAGGTCATGGTCAAAAAGGTACACAAATAGGAGAGCAATACTATTTATTTTAGTATTTAAACTAATTATTTAGTATTTTTACACCTTCCAATATTATTATTGTGGTTAAAAATTTTAAATATTAAAATATTTTATTGTATCTACGATGAGTGGCTGAGAACAGTTTAAAGAAAATAATTATATCAGTTAATATCTACTACCAAGTGTATAAAATTTGAATCATTATTAGCAAATAAATACACTATATATATTTAATAATTTCGAATGGATATATATCAGTAGTTATTTACCACAAAAAAACTATTGCTCGACCATCTGTTCACTAATTTATCTATTCATTACAAACATGACAACTGTCAGAAATCGATGTTGGAACAACAATTTACATTATTTTAGATACATTTTACGAGCTACGGCTGAGACAGATCACAAGCCCCACGAACAACCAAACATCTGTGCCGTAGAACTACGGTAATGACAAATGTGGCTCGGCTGTACATGCCCACACATACAGTTCAATAAACTAGGTGTAATTTTTTTTTTTCCACTGCTAGAGATTTATAGTCTATTGAAATGAACATAGTCGAACTCGTTCGGTACTTTATTAGAGTATCATAGCTATCGTAGCGCCCTCTAGAATGTGATTAAAACATCTTCATGTTAAAGTTATTTTTTTTTATTTTCTCCTCTCCTCTCTCGTAGATACATTATTATTCTTAATGAGATTTATTTTCTTTGATGTTTTGTTCTAAAAATATTTAATTCTATTAGAGATATATTTTATTTATTTAAATTGAAAATATATTAATATGAAATATTTACATGTAATTTATAAATCTTGTTTTTAGAATCAATGCTATATGTTTTTCATTACAATTCTAATCAACCAAATAATTTTATTGAAGGGTGAAATATAATATATTATGTATCAAATATATACTGATTTTCATGGCAATCTTAAAATTGAAGAGTACTATTTTTTTTCACACGTGTTTTTCTATTCATTGTTGCATCAAAATGGCTCTAACGAGTTTGATGAAAATTACCTGAAGTTTATTCCTTCAGTTCTTCGACTTTTGATATCTAGAAAAAATTCTAGAGAAAACGCAGAAACAAAAGCTACATAATAACATAACACAGAATGTATAGATTTTTATTGTAAATTATATATCGTTTTTTCCGTACCCTTCTGAAACTAAATAAATTTAATAGATATATACATATCGCACTAGTGTTTCTAAAGTGACACAACTCAAAAATCGGTGTTTTTGAGTTATGACTATGAAAGAAATTGGTCAATATATCTTTATGAATCATCAAAACTGTATCAACCTAGCTTCAGAGCTTGTCCGCCAGAGGGTACTTGTGTCACTCTTGCTGCCTTAATGCTATTCCCCCTCCATAGGCAAGAGTGTCACATTGTCAGTTGTCTTGAATTTTGAGTTGTGTCACTTTAGAAACACTAGTGATGTAACAGAGTAATGAGATATGGATTCCTGTGAACTACTGTTTACATATCTCATCCTGTGTGTATTAAATTTATTTTGTTTCAGAAGGGTACAAAAAAAAATTATATTTCGAGATCTTAGAGATACACTTTTGTAACTTACTACTAACGAATGTATTGGGATTGCAAATATGTATCCCTTGTTACACCTTTGTGTCATTAACTAATTAATTTACTATGTGAAATACATTTCTCTGAAACGATTTAATTTTTTTGTAGACAGAAATCTTTGTGAAACATCCTAGGTTGTCTTCCAATATGTTGGTTTTTACACTGAATATCAGAACGTTTTTGTGTCTCTATGCCCTCCATGTGGAGAGTCTAACTGTAAAATTATCATTCTCTGCATTAGTAAACTTTCTTTATATAAAAACATCAAATATTAATAAGATATGGTTTTACAACTTGTATTTACTTTTCATTTACGTTCTTCTTAGAAGATATTCAAGTATGTTCACCAGCTAAAAAACTATAAATTTACCATAAAATTCCAAATGCTCATTGTAAATATAAAATATAATAGTCGAATAAAACCTCTTAATTGAACCATTATTAAACATGTTTAATCGTATCTATTTTGTATTCGGGAATGATAATGGTTGCTACCTAACTCCTTATCTGTTATTAAAACAAAATAAAACTGCAAAAGCATCTCTTTAAACGTAAATAAAATATATTTATTTTATTGTAGTTAGTATTTACCTCAGGGTAAATTTTATATAATAATTTTCTGTATGTATTTGGAGAAACATGATTATTGAATATAAATTCAAAAAAATTAACAACATCAAATAAAAAAAATATATAGTTTAACAAAATATGCTAGCATAATAGAAAAGAAGGGATGCTTCCCGGTTGACATTATGGTTAACCGGCAAGCATCTATTATGCTTGCATATTTTGTTAAACTATATATTTTTTTATTTGATATTGGTTATTTTTTTGAATTTATATTTATATGGTTTTAATAAAATTTAAATATTTTAAGTAGATTCCAATTTTTGTTTAAAATTGCACTGTCATCTCTATCCTCCTCTCTTATAAGCCTTTCATATTTCCAGTTTCTTTTATTATCTGAAATGGCTATTAAATTTTTTCCCCAAATTTTAAAGTAATAGTAAAATAAAATGGAATAATACATCTTATGTTAAGAATCAAAACAGAATATATTATTATTATTATGGCTCTTTGGTCATTCGATAACCCGGGCATCCTCCAACACTGCCAACCAATCTTCACGATCTCTTGCTCTTTACACTCCTCCGCGCATCTTTAAACATCCATTCGCCTCAGATCCTCCTCAATAATCTAGCCATCTTATTCGGGAGCTTCCTCTGTTTCGTTTTTCATCCGGTTTCCCATAGAGTAACTTCTAGGATATCCTTTGATCGGACATCCTCTTTTTATGTCCTCTCCATCTTATTCGAGATCTTTTTACTAATGCTATGATGTTGGGTTCCCCAAACAGTTCCATGAGCTATTCATTCCATCTTATTCTCCAAATATCTACTTCTCCGAGACTCCTCTCCATATTATTCTCTATACCTCTCGTTTTCAGAAGTGGAACATCCATTTCCCTTTTCTTACCAAGGGCCATGTTTCACACCCATACATGTCCACTGCCCTTAAGATGGTTTTTTATATGGGTAATTTAATTCATTTAGAGCTCTATTTTCAGGCTATCCTTGTTTCTGTTCCCCTCTCTACTTTACAATCACCTTCCCTTGAACTTGAACTGGTTTACAGAATTCAAACTGTGATCTCTCAATGCTTTACTATTAATTTTTTCCCTTCTTGAACAATCAATGTACACAGTCTTATTTTTATTATCCTTGAGCCCTAGTTTGGCAGCTGCTTCCTCGAATTCCTGAAACGTTCCGTCTAGAGGCAATGACTACATCATCTGCATATGCTAGATTTTGGGACAGCCGATTGTAGTTAGCTCCTCCTAGATTAGTTCTAATTGAACGAATAGCTAATTTCATCCAGAGCTACATTAAAACAAAAAAGATGAAGGATCTCCCTTTTTCAAGTTATTCTAAACTGAAATTCTTGGGACAGCGAATTTTCAAGCTTAACTCGGCAGGGAGTATTCATTAGAGTCATTTTTGCCACCCTTACTAGTTTTTCTGTTATGCCTACATTTACTATAGCTTTCAAAAGTTCTATTCTGTCCTAATGCACGTCCACAAATAACAGATGCGTCCTATGCTGAACTTATAATAATTTTCCATTGGCTGCATCAGGAAGAATTTTTCATTGAAATCAGACTGTAGTTTATGAGGAGTACTACCATTGTAAAAATACATTGAACTAAACAATACAAAACGTGTTTATTTAGGATTTATTTATACTCATTTAAAACTTTAAATTTTACCATAATTTTTCTTAAAATGTAATAAACATACATTTTGCCCTCTTGGTTCACCTGAAGTAACCATCAATAATTAACAAGGAATTAAACAGCATGAAATTCCGGTTTGTTCCTAATGTTCGCTTTATATGGAATGTTCGGAGGTTAGGTGCTATTCACAGTTAGTAATAAATACTGTAATTAAAGGTATTACACTAGTAATTAATTAAAATCGACACTTGGCAATGTAACAAGAGCCTAAACCAAGTATATTCAACTACCAATGATACTTAATTCGCCTATTATTAATAACTGCTGGGTTGGCCTGATGGGTCTGGGACCTGACTGAGCAGAACTGAGTAATTTATGGGTGGCGCCATGTTACCTGTGCACAGGTCGTCTTCTTGTTACCTGCGTATGGCTTGCAGGAAATATACGGTCCACAGCCTTTATCTCCACTTGTCACTACAATAAAATCTTTTGTCACGTTCCACTCTGAGTAAACTATGGTATTTTTTATTTTTTAGGAAGAAGATGTTTATGAGTGGTAAAAAATAAAATAAATAACTAAGATTCTCAGAAAGCAGTGTTTTGTCCCGAACTTTGGTGAAAGTCAAAGATAGGTACCATAGAGAATTAACCTCTGTGAAGTTGGCCCCTCATCCTTGAAAAATTTCAATTATTTTTTTAGTTCTAGTAGTATCCATAAGAGTTCTAGAGTTCTCGATTATTTATAGGAATAGTTCTGATGTTTAGACCATCAATAATACCGGTCAAATGCCCGCGCGTAAAATACGTATTTTGTTAAACTTTAACACCGTATATCTATTTTCCTGGCAACATTAGGGATTTATTCAATAAGAATAATTTTTAGAACTCTTAGGGGGGCCAACAGAACTCTCAACAGAACTCCCAAAAAACGAAAAAAAAAATTTCCAAAAATGTTTGATCGCGAATTTTTCACCTGAGAAATCGTAAAAATTAAAAATTCTTAGAGTTCTAGTAGCCCCTACATAAAATTCAAAGTTCCTGATTAAAAAAAAGAATTATTTATGTTGTTTAATATAAATAAATACCAATTAAACATTACGCAAGATTTTTGTGCAACTTCGCAGCCATTTATCTTTTTTGCAGGCAACATTACGGATTAATTTAATAAGGATAATTTTTAGAACTCTTGGGGGACCAACAGAACTCCCAAAAAATGAAAAAAAAATTTTCCAAAAATGTTTGATCGCACACTTTTGACTTATGAAGTCGTAGAAATTAAAAATTCTTGGAGTTCTAGAAGCTCCTATATGGGATTTAAAGATTCTAATAAAAAAAAGAAACATTTGAGTTATTTAATACAACATAAATACCAATTAAAAACTACGCGCCACTTTTGTGCATATTTGACACCGAATATCGTTTTTTCTGAAAACAATACGATATTATTCCATTAGGATAATTTTTAGAACTCGCAACGGGGCAA